>NW_015387674.1:78682-85497 GCF_001527695.2 Protobothrops mucrosquamatus
GGTTCAGGCATCCCACTAATCCATGACTTACCTAATCATTTTGTAATGGGATGACCAAAATGGCCAAACAGCTTGCATGCATGCCTTTATTTTCTTGAAGGGAAGGGAAGGAGCTGGCCCTTATAAAGAGGAACACGACTGTCTTGCTTTCGGTGGGAGGGACTGTTTGATGGTGGAGGGAAGGCTGTTTCAGTGAAGATGCCAAAGAATAAGTATGCACAGCTATGGCAGAAGAGCCACAGTGCCACTACTCTGTGGCAGAGTTTAGAGATAGGGAGTGGTGGCAAAACCAGAGGAGTCCACTGTAGAGCACATTGTCAGTCATGGAGCAGTTGTGGAACAAGCAAGCAGAGGCATGGTGGAGCAGTAGCCCAGCTAATATGAATTGCTGGCCAGAGACTGGCCTGGAGAAGCAAGGAAGTGCCAACAGCCCAGATACTAGCACTTCCCTCCCCCCCCATATTATTCCACAGCCATCTAGACAAACCCATCATCAGAGACAGGAGAAGTGCTTGCATATGACCAAAGACAGTGAGGATTAGCCAAAGGATGCTAAGATTTCAGCGGCTGCAGGGTAACAAAAGACAATTATGGCAGAGGAGGTTGGCAGTACTTAGGATTGGGGTGAGGGAAAGAAAAGGCCATGATCTCTTCCCTATCCCATAGTTGAAACATTAGTCAGGCAGGCTAAATTACTGATAAAGGCCAGTTGGTGGCTGCAGGAGCTGGTTGACGGCAAAAAAGGAAGGGAAAATGACAAAGAGAAAGATAATAGGAGAAGTGGAAGATAAAAACTGATAACAGACAATAAGTATAAAAGTGAAGTAGATTACTATAGAAATAGGAAATAGAACTATAGGAAATTGGGAAATAAGTAAGTGAGATAAAATAGCAAAACAAAGACAGCCCAATTCTCCCAACCTCTAAAAATTCCCCACAGGAAGGGGGACCCTGGAGCTTACAAAAGTAAAGATGTCTACTACAATCATGAATTAGGACACATGTAAAAAGGTGCCATGATTGTGGGCCAGCTTAAGTTTTTGGGCACAACCACAATTTGCAGACATCCTTGGGAGAAGACAAGGTACATGCTGAACTGACTCATATATGTATCTCCTATATTGCATTACTGTCTGGTGTGGAAGCATTGCTGTGCAGAGAGTGCTGAGGATGGCAGAAAAGATTATTGGTAGTTCACTTCCTTCTATCCAGGACATAGCATATAAGCACTGCTTGAGCAGGATACGCAGGATTGTCTGGGATGCTATACATCCTCTTCATGACCTGTTTTCCTTGTTACCTTCTGAGAGGAGGCTTTGTGATATCTGAAGCAGAACATCCAGATTCAGTCACAGTTTTGTTCCATATGGCATCAACCTTGTGAACTCCACTATGTATTCAAAATGGACAGTGATTAATATTTATATATGTATGGGTGTAGGTATACATATCAATCAATCAGAATAGAGCTGGAAGGGACCTTAGAGGTCTTCTAGTCTAGCCCCCTGCTCAAGCAGGAGTTCCTATACCTGTCCAATCTCTTCTTAAAAACCTCAAGGCAAGCTGGTTAATTGTCCTCACTGTTAGGAAGTTTCTCCTTAATTCCAGGTTGCTTCTCTCCTTGATTAGTTTCCATCCGTTTCTTGTCTTGCTTTCTGGTACTTTGGAAAACAAATTGACCCCCTCCTCCTTGTTGGCAGCCTCTCAAATACTGGAATACTGCTATCATGTCCCCCCAGTCCTTCTTTACTTTAGAATGGTCATTCCCAAATCCTGCAACCGTTCTTGATATGATTTAGTCTCCAGACCTTTAATCATCTTAGTTGCTCTTCTTTGCACTTTTTCCAAAGTCTCAACATCTTTTTGTAATGTGACCAAAAATGGATGCAGTATTCCAGATGTGGCTTTACTAAGGCTTTATAAAGCGGTATTAATACTTCATGTGATTTTGATTCTATGCCTCCGTTTATATAACCAAGGATTGTATTGGCTTTTTTGGCTGCCGCCGCACACTGCTAACTCATGTTTAAGTGATTTCCACTAGGACTCCAAGATCCCTCTCATAGTTACTGTTTTTGAGCCAGGTTTCACCTAATCTGTACTTGTACCTTTGATTTTTCCTGCCCAGGTGTAGAACCTTGCTTTTCTCCACATTAAATATCATTTTGTTAGATAGAGCCCATTATTCAAGTCTGTCAAGATCTTTTTGGATTCTGAGCTTGTCATCTGGGGTGTTGGTTATTCCTGCCAGCTTAGTGTCATCTGTAAATTTGATGAGATCCCCTTCTATTCCCTCATCTACCATAAGTCATTTATGAAGATATTGAAGAGTACTAGGTCTAAGACAGAATCTTATGGTACCCTGCTTAAGATGAAATCTTGTGGTACCCCATTGCTTACTTCCCTCCATGTAGATGTAGTACCATTAAGGACTATTGTTGAGTATGGTTTGTCAGCCAGTGTACAAATCCATCTAGTGATGATGCTGTCTATCTCACATTTTTCTAGCTTACTAAGAAGTAGGTTGTGGTCTACTTTGTCAAATGCCTTGCTGAAGTCTAAATATACTATGGCCACAGCATTTCAGTGGTCTACTAATTTTGTCACTTTGTCAAAGAATGAAATAAGATTAGTTTGGCATGATCTGTTTTTAACAAACCCATGCTGGCTACTAGTTATAACTTTATTTGTTTCTAGATGTTCACAGATCTGTTTTTTGATTATTTTTTCCAGTATCTTCCCAGGTATTGATATCAGGCTGATTGGTCTGTAGTTTCCTGGATCTGGTTTCCCCCCCCCTTTTTTTGAAGATGGGAACCACATCAGCTCTTTTCCAATCCTCAAGTAGTTCCCCAGTTCACCATCCTTCTGTGCATTTTATTTTAGATTCACCTGGAATATACAATTCAGCTCACATGTTGAAGTCATACTAGCTTACCTTCTCTGTGAACACCAACAATTCTAACAGGAGAAAAGGTATCATGGTAGATGAATCTGATGAAAGGGTAACAAATTATGCCTCTTAGTTGTGTGTAAAAGTCTTTATCTGGATGGCTGTTGGAAACATGAGAGACCACATGCTGTTAAGTATTTCATTAAAGCCTGGAATACTAAAGAATATTTTGTTCATTTCCACACCCCAAGTTCCTATGCTTGGATACAAATATACAATATCTGAATAGGTAAGTCCTGTGAGTCAAATTGCAAAAATAAACTGTGTACTGCATTTCAGTTTAGTTATGTGTTTAGAACAGATCTGATATTGAGACCATATCTGCACATTTTATTACAATTATATTATCACACACACAATATATTTATCACATATTAGACTACTCAATAGCTAGTTTTAATGTTGATGGCTTTCTGCAGGTAATAACTGAAATGTTCCTTAGAGTTTAGTGTTTAGATATTTCAAGAAAATGACCATTTACAATTTACAGTTTGTAAATAGAAAGCTCTGTCAAAAGCATGTGAAGTTTGTTTAGGCATCAAATATAACTTTGGGAGAGTACATCTTAAATTGTAATTGTGAGTGGCCTGATCTTGCAGTATGCTATCTTTCTTAGATAATAATATATTATTAATTTAATTTAGCATTCATTTCAAGGATTTTCTGATGTCTAAAGTGTCTGTTGATATAGCTGCACTATGTGCTTCATGACTATATGTTTTTATAATAATAATTATATCGATGCCTGCAGAATAATTGGTTTAACCATTGTGGGCCCTGATGATGAAGCTGAGCGTCCTCCTTCAGTATGTTTATTTTATTCTACAGTATCGTGTCAGTGAGTCTGCCTAAATATAGCTCCTATGAAGAGCATTAAGTTTCCTGTTACACAGCCCTCCTCCAATTTACCTTACAGTAAATGGAGGGGTAGTGGTGGAGAGAATGAAATCAATGAAATTTCTATTCTCTGCTTCTTATGGTGGCTAAGTAGAAAATCCCATTGTATTGCTAACTCTTTCCTTAGAGATTTCTTTAATTTCCTTTAAAATAGTTAAAAAAAACCAGATTGTGATTATGTTGATTTTTTTTTAAACAGTGTACTTTTTAATTTTATATTTATGTTTGGATAACAAGTTTGCCAGGATTTTGAATTGATGCCACCTATGAATAGAGTCCCAAAACTAGTGTCACGTCAGGAAAAGAAAATTCATGCATAGAAATCTTGAAATGTGGAGGCAGAGGTTAATGTGGGAGGGTTTTCCTCTCACTGAAAGATCAGAGAAAATTGTACCTCAAAATGGAAGTCTGATGGAGCTGCAAAAGTTCTAATGAAATAAAGGTATTAGTTCTACTTAGGGACTAGTTCCCTTTACAAAAACAAGTTATAAATCTGTTACATTTAATGTATTTTCATTTTTTAAAGCATTCCTAAACAGTATCCTGTTAGCAGTACAAATTAAATTGCAAAGCCAGTTGAATTATAAATTCTACAAAACAAATATATTGACTTTTGAAAACATTGATGCAAGGAAGGCATGAAAACAAGTAGACCTCCAGACTGAGGTTTCCCTCAGCTTCAGATAGAAGCTCTTCTCATTAAAACTGTCTTGACATGCTTTTAAAAGCCAGACAAAAGAATGAGTATACCTAGTACCATGGGCTTAAAAGTCTTCATATAAATGCTGTATTTTCATTTAAAAGGCTCCAAAATCCAAGTCTTTAGATTCTGGTTAGAAAAGAAGTCTGTTAAAATGGAAATAGGAAGCTAGGCAGCTTCCTTATGCTAAGAACATAAACATGCTAACTCGCAAATTGAAGGTACTCTTTTGCAGCTTAATGCAACATGTAAACCCAGCTATTGGGATGTATAAATCATGGCTTTGAAGCCAGCCAACCGTGATTCATTTAATAAACCATAATTGACCAAACCATAAGTAAAAAAAGAAGTTCTCAAATTGTGGAGTAGGACACTCCACAATTCTGAGATTCTGAACAAATGGGAGATGGGGCTGTATTTTAAAAAAAGAAAACTTGATCAGACCAGCATAGGCAAAGCAGAAATGACATCAAACTCACTCTGGCTTTGCTCTGCACTTTGCCTACACAACTGACAGTAGGTATTACATTATCAAATTTGACAACTTCTGTGATATATAAATTAAAATATAATTATTAAAAATAAGCAGAATATTTACTGCTTATCTTACACCCCGACCCATCATTAATTTCATTCATGTTGGATGGGTTCCACAAAATGCAAAGCACTAAGAACTTCTTGAAGGGAAGTTTGTATGAAACAGGTTGTAGGTCTTTCTCAGCTTGTTCTGCCTAGCTTAGGGTTGGCAACTATGATGGCCCGAGAATCTCCAGAATTTCAGTTCACTCAATGAAACGTTTTTGTTTAAAATGAGAGACAGAGAGATGCTGAAACATGCCCTTTGTTTCCCAGAGAACAGAAATGAAAGAAAAGCAAACTTACAGTGTAAATTTCAGTTGTTGATGAACAATGGCAGCTATGAAATAAAATACTTGGTCAGGTGTGATGCAACAGATGAGGAAACTAAAATAGTGCAGCTAAGCATTCTTGCTTGAGGCTCTGTTACACAGTTTCTCACGGCATGCAATGTCAGTTCTGCAGGGCGCTCTCTGAAAAATGCAATCCCTTTCTTGGTACTGGCTTTAGTTTCTGTAGTGTTTAAATGCATTAAAAAAACTAGAACAAAAATATATAGCACAGCCAGCATAATGTGCAGATCAAATATTCTTGAAAGCTCTTTGAAATCAAAATACTGTATAATGGATACATAGTGCAATAATTGCTGTCTTGATAGAGCCACATAGACTCAAGTTCTGTTCTTAGTCAATACACCAATCCCTAAATAAGGGTGGGGATGGGGAAGAAGAATTTCCTGAAAAGGGATTCAGGGAGCGCCAATGAACTAATAGAAGCTGGCCAGCTTGATAGCCATGAGGAGTATATGCAGCTCATGAAATGCAGATTACCCATCTCTGATCTCAAGGTACAAATTGTGCTGAGAAGGATTTATGCAGTAGGAAATATTTTTTAATTATGAGAGCTTTCAATTAGCATGTAGATAAGAATGGTTTTCAACTTGGAACCTGCATTCGCACATTGCACTGAGCCAGTTTGTTTAATCATAGTTTATTGAATAAGTAACAACTGATTGAGTTTACTCAGCATGCTGAGTCATCAGTCAAGGATTGCAAACCACAATGGCTGAGTTATGGAATAGGTCAAAGCCAAACAAACCATATCATATGAGGTGTGAACAGAGACAAGATTTGCAAAAGATTTCTGACATTCAGCTTCAACAAAGTCTTCTGAATGAATGTAGCTGATAGAATTATTGACCTTTCTATGAAGCAGGAACTGGTTATAAGATTAGGAAGAACAATGTAGAATATATTGATTATTGCTCTTTCACTTGTTCATAACAGACTCAAAGTCAGGAATGAGCAATATGGTGATCATGTTTGACTTCAGATTAGTGACAATGATTACAATAAAAATGGGCTGAATTCCAAAAGGATTTCTTCCAATGGGTATTATAATGACAGATGTAGGAAATGTTTGCACATTTAGGAAAACATTCTTGCTTCATATCTTTTGGTTTAGCAGGATATAAATAGAATGAATGAAAGAATGGCTATTAGTCATCATTTATTCAAATAACCCAATTTTGTGGTTTATTTACTTATACAACTTAAATGCCATCCAGCTCCAATCAACTCTGGACAGCTCATTACATTAAAAAACCAAATGTTATCTCTCCTCTCTCCTCTCATTCTCTCTCTCTCTCTTTCTCCCTTTCATCTCTCTAAACAAGATGGTGAATCTGGT
>NW_015387674.1:86294-90568 GCF_001527695.2 Protobothrops mucrosquamatus
TCTGTCAAGCTAAATAAGTCCCACAACAAGACTTAACCATGGTCAACAACTTGGATGGCTTTAAAAAGATATTAGAGAAAAAAATATGGTTATAAACCACAGTGAGTCACAATGGCTGTATAACACTGCTTCCGTTTCTGTTCCCAAAAAAGAATCTTGCATATTCTTAGTATTTTTTTGGCAAAGTATTTCTTCCAAAACATTTTCTGAGAAACTGCCTATAAAGAACTAATTCATTTCATGACCTTGGTTTAGAACAAATGTAGGCTGTCCAATACAGCAGGTGCACAGAGGTTCATAGACTGTATGTTGTGTGTGCTTATGTGTGTGAATGAACTGGACTCTTTTTCTTCCTAGAAACTGGCCATTAAATTAGATAAACAAAGAGGCTCCTCATTAGCCTCCTTTATGGTGCAAAAGTAGTAATGAGTCCTGGTAAAACAAAGTTATTGTTGAGCATAGGGAGACTGGAGTCTAAATAAAGAACTCCAGCCATTTTCTGGCAATGCCACAAGGTTTTTGTTGATTGTAAAGTAGGCAAGAATGTAACAGGTGAAGCTATTGCCATAGATCTGTGCCAGGAAGTTGTTAGCTTGCCCACTTTTATTGGCACATTTAATACTATGCCATAATGTTCCCAGGGGATCTGTAAGAAGCCAGAGAAGCTGTTGTCCACTGGAGAAATGATTGTGCAATAAAAAAGAGCAGATTCAAACATACCCTGCAGCAGTGTTTCTCACCCTTGACAATTTTTAAAATGTATGTACTTCACTTCCCAGAATTCCCTAGTGAAGGGAGTAACTGACTGGGAAATTCTGGGAGTTCAAGTCCTCCCATCTTAAAGTTGCCAAGGTTGAGAAATATTGCTCATATTTTAGGTATATGGAAGAATCTTAGCATTTCACTACAAATTTGTTCTTTTGTTTATTTATTTATCCAAATTTATTATAGCTGCACAACTGCAATGGACTCTGGGCAGTTTACAAACAGATAAAACCATACTGATAGCCCAGACTAAAATAATCTTAGAAACAATATAAAATAAAGAAAACATTGCAATAATTCACTAGCCCCAGGCCTGTCACCAAGCCAGGTTTTAAGAGTTTTCTGGAACCTTAGCAGAGAAGGTACAGTCCTTATGTTTGGTGTTAATGCTGTTCTAGAGGGTGGGGACCATGACAGTTAGAGGAAGAAACGGTCTCTCTCTACCTAGCCACCACAAGTCACAGTGCATCAGTATCAGAATAGTTATTTTGACATCTGAGGAAGTCCATCCGAGAATGGTCTCTTCCTGATGATAAACATTCAGTCATAATGAGATCATTAGCACTGGCTTGCCTTTTATAAGCAATCACCTTGGAACACCTAAAGTGGCGCCTCATTCTACCGGATGTTTACCATCATTTGGGGGATTTCACACTTCGCAGTTCCAATGTAAGGGGAATGTGATATTCAGGATAGAAAGAAGTATTGGTGCATTTGGACTTTGTTGTTGGAGAATGCTGTGGACAGCTAAGAAAACAAATAAATGGATCATAGGGTAGATCAATCCAGAATCTCATTCAAGGCACAAATGACCAAATTATCACATCTAGGATATATTACACAAAGACCGTAACAAGGTGAATTGATCCTATTACAGGAAACCTAAAAGACTAGAATTGGGACAAATAATACTGGGGGAGACTCATCAATGTTGTCGTTAAAAGTTGATATTATTTTGATGACACATAATCAATCAAAGGGGAATGGCAAATTAGGATAAGGGACACTGTTGGTTACTTCCCCTGAAACCCCAACTTGCAATTAAGGTTCATTTTATTTAAACTGCGTTTATTCCCTTCTTCACAGAAAGAATGGAACGTAACACTAACTGATGTCACATTTCTATGTTCTGTTGTACCATCCTCTGTACTACTGTTTCTCAACTTGGACAGATTTAAGCTGTGTGGACTCCACATGCTGGCTGGAGAATTCTGAAATTGAAACCCCACAGTTTAAAAACTGCCAAGGTTGAGAAACACTATTCTACACAAGTGTTATTGTTGAGATGCCAGAGGCTATGGCTGTTTTGTAAGTTATGACATGATGGCAGGAAAACAGGCACTTCCATGTCAGGCATGCTGGGCTCTCCATCAGAGACAGCAGAAATTATGTGTCCTAGCCTCAGGAACTGCATTTTGGCAATATGCAGTGTATTATCTTAAAGAAAACTTCCCTTTTTATATCACTGAGTAATTTTTGAATCTCTCCCATCCCCAAACAACCAAATAAATCGGGTTAGAAATATTAGCTAAATACTAGAATCACTCTTGTAAATATCTGTTTGTCTGGATTCATGTACTTTATTTACGTCGCCAGATCTATATATGAGATAGCATATATTATATATTATGGAAATAATATAGTATAGATTATGTATAATCTAGTGATTGGAGATAAGAGCTTTGAGGCACCATGCCTTAGGTTCAGTTCTGTTTTCAGTAATGAAATCCTATTCAGTTTCTAAAAGCAGCTCTCTCAGCTTTAGCTTTATGCGTTAATATGGGAATAGAGCCCCGAGGCTAGAGGTGGGTGTAAAAGATAACATATGCAAACTATGTTGAAACTGTTAATTTAAAAATATGGTAAAAATGCTAAGTGGAAAGAGAATGTAGCACCGATAAAAGAGTGCAAAATTTTATGAAGAAGATTGCAGATTCAATCTTTGCTGCTTCTTAGGTTTTCAAGTACATGTTTTAATATTATTCATGATATAGGAGAGAAGTCAAACTACAGAACTGCCCTGATAGATAATTTTCCCAAATGTTTGCAATAAAGACATATAGAAAAGAAAGCTTGGGAGGGATAAGTATATAAGCACATGCTCAACATATGATTCATCCAAAAGGGCTGGGGACATATAGGATGAATGGAGACAATAAACCTTGTCTGTCCGAGCAACTCTTGGCATGAATTCACAGGAATGCAAACTGGGGTGGAAGATTGGGCTGTCTTCTGAAGAACATGTTTGAGCAGGAAGCAGAAGGCATGTCTGCTCCTTGGTCCTGGTGACTAAGAATATTTCAAAGAAATGCAGAGGAAATACAGGGGTAGGTCTTCTAGGAATTGTGGGATAGAGTTTTGGAATGTGATCTTCCAGACATGGCTTAATTTCTTAAAATACCAGGTAACAAACAACACAAAATATTAGGGGACTTGGAATGGCCCCCACAGGTGGCATAGAATAATGTATGCATTGCCATCAAAGTTCATACTTTCTGTTAAGTAAACCAAGAGCAAAAGAAGGGTGCCATATCTGAAGAGCTTACAGCAAAATGAATAATGTTATAGGTCTGCTTTTTACAATGGTATATGTTACAATTTCCAACTGTACTGTATTAGGTGAACATAGTTATATTATGAACAACTTTGTGAAAATATGAACCTTGAAAAATGGGATATAAATATCTAGATAGCTATTTAAAGATATAGTCAGTAAATCATATAGTAAAAGAGTAAGAAACCTGAAGCCATCAGATATACTGTTGGGCTGAAAATGATTCTCTTTCAATTTTATGGAAAATTAATGGCTTATTTAAAAAAAACAAAGGGAAATCCCAAAAGGCAACTGGACTTTCTTGGGTTTTTTTTTCTTTGAAAATGTTTCACTTCTCGTCCAAGAAGCTTCTTCAGTTCTGGCTGAATGGTGGGAAAACCATTCAGCCAGAACTGAAGACCTTCTTGAATGAGAAGAGAAATGTTTTTAAAGAAAAAAAAACCCACCAAGAAAGTCCAGTCGTCTTTTGAAAAGCATCTTTGGGACAACCATGACCTAGATGATTGAGAATCTCCATAGACACCCTAAGGATAATATTGCAGGTTGAGATATGACATTCATATGGTATTTCCTTGAGTTTGACAGTTAAAGATGACGAATTAAATCTTATGCAATCATCTTTTTAGCTCTCTGATAGTCTCAATTTAATTTGCATCCCCAGGGAAAACATTGTAAGAAATTCCTTCTGTGAAGCTTTTACAGATCATGGTGCAAGAGATGGGAAGTTATATAGTGATGAAGTGATGGATAAGAGAAAAGAACTCTTAAGGTCATTTGCAACTTTGCAACAATACCCTGCTACCCTGGCATTTCCAAATTAATTCCATAGTAGCTTAAAAGTGACCTGAGAATGATGAATGGCTTTTCTGGAAGACACACTCTGGAAATCAGATTTTGGCTAGTGTTAAATAGTTCAGAATTCTTTTGACAAACCAGCCCTTTCACTACTGATTAA
>NW_015387674.1:91401-117401 GCF_001527695.2 Protobothrops mucrosquamatus
AAGAACTCTTAAGGTCATTTGCAACTTTGCAACAATACCCTGCTACCCTGGCATTTCCAAATTAATTCCATAGTAGCTTAAAAGTGACCTGAGAATGATGAATGGCTTTTCTGGAAGACACACTCTGGAAATCAGATTTTGGCTAGTGTTAAATAGTTCAGAATTCTTTTGACAAACCAGCCCTTTCACTACTGATTAAAACAATAGATTAAAGCAAACAGTCATGGACTGGGGCAGGGTAGGTGGCAATTGGAAGCATCATATCAGAAACATCTAAAGAGTAATTAACTTTATCAGATAATTCTGGATAATTTGTCTTTTCTGCTACTCATCTCAATTCTTGCTATGATTGTGAGAAATGTATGGGCTAACAGAAGCTCATATAAAATAAAGCCAAGTCTGTTAGTCTCTTTGGTTCCATACATCCTTCATTCGCTACAAATACAGCACCTAAGACACTAAACATGATGAAAAGCATTTATCTCATAAGATCTGCATAAGTTGGCAAAACAGCTTGGATCCAATAGTCTTGTATGGCTTGATCTAAGAAGAGCTGCAGACTCCAGTAAAATGGAAGGTGTCTATGGCTTATTTAGATTTGGAGCAAGCAATCATTCAATCCTTTTAATAATTAAATGATATTTGAGTTGTCTAAACTTCAAGAAGGACATGAGCAGCTTTCGTAGCACTAGAATCCAGACCTGAAATATGCCCTTGGTATTTAACAGCTCACATTTTAGATTGATTCTTCAGCTAGAAACTAAATGCACAAACAGATTAATATTTTAGTTTGAAAGTCTGTGGGATACCAATTCAAATTCTTCCTGTGAATTGAGATCAGGTTGGATTTCAATGAACATTACAAAAATCCCACCTTTCTGATGTATTCATTAATATAGGTTCAGCTAATGCTGTTTTTAATGTACTTATGTGTGATAAAAGCATTTTAAAATGACAGGAATTTTCATTGGCTGATCTGATTGGATGGTTTGCTCATCTGCATACAGATGGCTGATGGATGTGCTAAGTACTGTATCATTTTATGATACTGAATACCTTGGTTTGAGCCTTTATCTGATGCTACTGCAGGTGCAATGGATCAGAATACCTCTGGATTACTTATAAAAGACTGCTAAACATTTGTGAACCAGAATAAAAGGAGCTGGTTCAAAGAGAAGAAGAAAGGGAGCTTTAACTTACCCAGATAGCATCATTTGATTCAAATTCTTACTAAATCAGTCACATTAGACTGCAAACAAGTACAAATCCATATTCATACATTGTAGAATGAACCAATGACATTTTTGTATGCTATATAGTGTGTGTGTGTGTGTGAGTGTGTGTATGTGTGTGTGAAAAAGAGGTGCTTTAACTCTAGAAAAACAATGTGCAAATGAAAAAGAACATGTGCTGTGTTGCCTGTCTTCCATAAAACCAAGCTGTCCTGACTTTCTTTCCCCTTTTGTCTATGCCATTGTTTAAAACAGGGCTTTTCAACCGGTGGTACACGTACCACTTGTGGTACATTAACGAATGGCAGGTGGTACGAAGCCCTGCCTAGCCAAGTGTAGTGGGGGAGGGAAAGAGCCAGCACAGGCAAGGACTTACTGTGAGAGAATCCTCTGGAGCTGCAGAGTGGCTGGGGCAAGGCAAAGGCCCCAGGCTCACCCTTCCCCATGAGAAAGGAGGAGGAGGGGAGCGGAGACAGGAGAGGCTATAAAAGGAGACAGTTTGGGCGGGAGCGGGAGAGAGAAAAAAGAAGCAGCAGCCTTGGGAGGAGGTGGAGTCAGCTCTAGCTGCACCAAAGGGAAAGAAGGAGGAGGAGGAGGGTGGGGGAGAGGAGATCAAGCAGGCCGGCCATGAGCCGATCTACAACTGTTGTGGCAGCCACCTCTGCTGGCAGCAGCAAACAGGCAAGAAATGCAGTGGGCGAGGGGTTGCCCTCCAAGAGGAATGAAAAAAGGCAGCAATGGCTGGAGGTGAGGCACGGAGGAGGGAGGGAGGGAGATGGAGAGTGGAAGGATTCTTATGTGCTTTTGTGACTTTGAAGTTCTGGGATTTGTGCAATGTGGGCTTTGTGTTCTTAAGGAGTGTTTGGCAATTTCTATTTGGCTGATGGCTGATGTCTTGTGTTAGCTTCTATTGCTCTGCTATTGTTAGCTGTAAGTTTTGCTGCAAGGGATTTTGAAGTATTTTTCTCCTGAATGGATTTTGCCTGTAGCATTCCTTTACTTATGAATGGAGCCATTTGGGGATACTTACTACATTTTTTTTCTTCCTTAAGTGCCGGCTGCGCTCCTTAACTTTTCTTTCTAGCCAGTAGCTAATTCTTAAAGGGGAATGTGCCTTTTTAAGCTAGTTCACTCAGCAGTTTGTCTTTTCTGTCTCTGGAGGCTTTTCCTTGTTTGATGAATATATGGAAGAGAGAAAATATGGAGGGGGGTTTCAAATTCTTCTTTCAGAAGGAGGTGGGCATGAGAAAGAGGGAGGGAGGGAAGGAGGGAAAGAGGGAAGTTCCGCCTTAGCACTTGGCCACCAGCAGCCCTGCCATTGACTTTGCTTGTCAAAAGATTGCAAAAGGGGATCACATGACCCTGGGACACTGTGACCATCATAAATATGAATCAGTTGCCAAGCATCCAAATATAGATCACATGACCCTGGGCATGCTGCAATGGTCATAAGTGTGAAAAATGGTCATACGTCATTTCAGTGCAATTGCAACTTTGAGCAGGTTTTTTTGGGGGGGTCATCAAGTTTTTGACACCTTACTAGGTGGTACTCGAATATTGCCATATCCTAAAAGTGATACAATCGGTGAAAAGGTTGAAAAGCCCTGGTTTAAAACACTGACAGCTTAAAAATAATGGTGGTTAAGCCAATTATAAATGACACATGAGATTCCAGTACTTATAGCATATGACCAATGATGTTCAGGACCCAACTCTCCCACTTACTCTTCCCTTCCAAACTTGGATCTGGAGATTAATGGAATCACATGGATCAGCCATGAATAAGTACTAGAAATGGGGAATAGATCTTGTCTCTTTTTGCTCTTCTTCATCACTTAGGTTCCATAGGATGTTAATCAGCTGTGATGGGAGCTTGGGAGACAGGAAGAAGACCTGGTGCTTAGACTGTGCGTCTTCCTTATGTCTCCCAAGATCATTCTCATATACAATCACATCTGCTCAATTTGCAAAGACCTACAGAAGCCCCATGGTGTTTTGGGGATGCAAGGGAAGAACTGAACTGAACTGAACTCTGATTGACAGAGTCTTTATACATAGAAGGGATTGCATCCTAAGATAAGTATGATACATTGTAGGAATAACTCTCATATTAGACTATTAAACAAAATTTTGGCAAATATTATGGGTAGAGAAATGTATTTTGGCAGAAATATTAAAAGATTGAGAGAAGCTGCATGATATCTCAGTTTCTTTATCTGTTTCAAAATGTTTTGGCTTTAGGAATTCTAGCTCCCTGCTCAGCAGACCATTGTTGCAATGACCATAGGATGGCTAAGTAATCACTGATTGTCCTACTTAAAATCTTCAATTTAAAAACTTTGTCAATTGATCCTCAGAATTGATCCAACAGCCAAGCACTTGGATAAACCATGGCTTGCCACTTGGCAGCAGGATAATTTAAATCTCTTATTTTTCCAAACCTGTTTTTATTCTTCTGTTTGTTAAATAAATGTTGCTACAAATCAAGGCTAACAGCCTTGTAAGCAAGATGGAGTTTTAGAACAACAGCAGCCTTGTCAGGAAGAGCCAATAAAGTGAGCCAGACCAAACACTGATTTTTAAAAAAAGGAAAGGAAAGCCTAGAACAAATGTTGAGAGAAGGATGTCATCATCCAATCCATAGATTCACCTCAATTTTCTTTCATATCAAGTACTCAAACTAAGAACATTCTGAAAAAAATATTAAGGTGTGTGTGTGAGACACACACACACACACACACAGAAAGAAACCAGATAATTTCAGGAAAAAAGTCATTCATCTAGGTCCAGATGGAGGGGAGTTTACAAATCTTGATATATAACAGTGGCATAGATTGAATCTCCAGTGTCACGTGAGGTTCCAGCTCCAGAACATCATGAACTGCTGGGACAAATTCCTGATTAAAATAATCTGTAGATATTTCTTCTAATCACAACCTCAGCTAGAATTTGATCTGCTGATAGTCAAAAAGCCTCATTTTCCAAATTTGTGGGTGGGAGAAATTAGGTGGATAATAGTGTCAACTTTCTCCAGAGAAAGAGAACTTCAACAATTTGTCAACAGTCAGACTTTGCCTTGGTGGTGATTGAACCATTATTACTAAGGGCTTATACTGTATACTCTAAAGCAGTGGTTCTCAACCTTTTTAATGCCGCGACCCCCAACTGGTTGTAAGTCGAGGACTAAACCGGTCGTAAGTCGAGGACTAAACCGGTCGTAAGTCGAGGACTAAACCAGTCGTAAGTCGAGGACTACCCAACCAGTCGTAAGTCGAGGACTTTCCCTGCCCGGGAGCGCCGCGCATGCGTGGTTCCGCCCCCTGCGACGGCCGAGGCGTAGCTGGCAAGCGGCAGAGACGGAGCAGGCCGACCACCAGCTGGCCCAGCTCAAGGGAGGTAAGGCACCCGCCGGAAAAGGGGGGGAAAAATGGCGGACAGCCTTGCTTGGTGACCCCCGTGAAATGGTCGATCGACCCAAAATGGGGTCGCAACCCATAGGTTGAGAACCGCTGCTCTAAAGTGATCCATGCCCAGATTAGAATGGCAGCCACTTTTGGAGAGGAGAAATGGCGCTCTTCTATAAAACAATGTCATTAGGTGAGGACTCTGTAACAGCACCTGCCTTCTGAGACAGCCTTTCCCCCAGCATGTGGATGACCCCAATGTTGCTGATGTTTACACATCAGCCTGTCTGTAATAGTTCTTATTGAATTATTATGGGTTGGCTATTATGATCATACTTTTCAGTTATTTTGATTTTTTTTTTGGAATTGTATTGGTTTTTAATCCTACATCAGTTACCTAGATTCATAACTTGTGAGTTGAGTGGCTATACTGTATAAAAATTAGAAAAGAGGATGTGGGGAAAATAAAAGAGAAAGCTGAAATGGACAAGTTCTCTCCTGATATCTTCCTTTGGGCTTTAATGAAAGTGAAAGAAACCAGGGAGGTTGCAGGTTACCAGAACAATATTGTACAATGCCAAATGCTCGTTTATGTTAATATCCCTTAGTAGATACATAAATTGCAAGTACAAGAAAATCATACTCTTCCAGAACAATTTCTCCAAAGTTCTCTTCACTTTTGAAATAATTTCCAATACAAATATTCTTTCACCAGACTGAATGAAAAACAGTGGGGGAAAAAATTGAATAATTTTGCTGCCAGGCACTACTCTGATTCATAAAGCAGCTGGGTTGAGTTTTGAGATTCATCTGAAATATGGAGAGTAACAGATGCAAATAAGAGTTACAAAAACCTAGTTGGGAGCAAGGAAAGAATGTAAGCCTCTTGCCTCCACTTTTTCCTTTATGTGATTTCACAAATGCTCTCCCTAGTCCAGTGATGGCGAACCTTTTAGAGACCGAGTGCCCAAGCTGAAACCCAAAACCCACTTATTTATCGCCGGGTGCCAGGTGGGCGTGGCCCACTGGGTGGGCATGGCTGTGGTGGTCATGGCAGACTGGGTGGGTGTGGCCAAGGTGGGCATGGTCACCTCGATGTTGCTCGTGGGGAGGGACACCTGTGGGGGCCGGGCAGGGTTGGGGGAGATCCAGGGGGTCTCTGGCAGGTGGGGCAGTGGGCAGGAGGCTCGTCCTGTGGGGTGAGGCGAGGTAAAGTGAGGCAGGGTGGGGGTGCCATTGTCAAAGGGCAAGGTGAGGCAGGGGCCGGGATGGCTGCTGCCTGACACCATTGGCCCTCATGCATAGAGGCCAGCGAATGCATGGGGGCCGACGGTGTCCATCAGCAGCCACAGCCTGCCATGCTGGGATGCATCTGGCCACGTGGGACCTCGGCAAGTTAGCGGGCAGCTGGTTGAAGAGGGATGGTTGCTATCTCCGGGGCATGGGATGCGTGCCCACAGAGAGGGCTCTGAGTGCCGCCTCTCGCACGCGTGCCATAGGTTCGCCACCACTGCCCTAGTCTGAAGAACTTGCTCAGCTACTCTGCTCATAACCATATGAGTCTGCACAAATCCAGAGATTGTCTTCAGCAAGGGACTTCAAAATCTCTTGTTTTGGGCCATGGTATGATGTGGCACAGCTCCATAAACAGCCCATTTCATGTTTTTAGATGGTAAAAACTGTGCTGAGGAACAATAGCCAATGGATGTGACCAAGATGTTCATTTTGGGCATATCTGTGATGCATCTTCTTCCCAGTTTAGAACAACCAATAATGTTGTTTTTACAGAAAAGTATATCAGTGATTTAAAGGACCAATATGTCTAATGTAGCTCAGAAGCTCATGGCTACCATGAGAACTATGGACCTGTCCCAGGTCAACCGAGGTTCAGTACCTACTAAGGTTGCACATTGGACCTGGTTTGGGGGTAGACTTGGTTCTGAAGACATAGCTATTAGTCCATTGTCATGGTTAGATCACTTTCTGATTTCTTTTCAGCCTCCTTGTGTCGCTCCATGTCACGGGGACAGGGCTTAGTAGAACAGCTTACTCCAGCCTATTGATAGATCCAGAGGGAGCATAGGGCTTTTCCAAAATTCTGGTGGAAAATTTGGATAAGGCCCTAGTTATACCAGGAATAGGCATGGGGTGTCTTAGTTAAGATCTTAAGTTAAGATCTCCCCTATGTCATCTCTCTATGCAGATCGCATAGTAGACATTGGTTTTCTAAAGAAGTCTAGGAAATGATGCACAAGAAGAAATGTCTGGAATTTTTCTGCTTATTGTGTCTGCTGATAGTATGATATACTCTGGGTCCTATCAATTAAAGAATATCATCTTCCAGGACCCTAAAAATGTACCCATTCTGTTGCAATTCCTGACCTCTGAAATAAGGTCTCCCCACAGATTCATGTGGTTTTCATTCTTACGTTGCTCAAATAGTTGAAGGTTGTTGCCTCAGGACTTGATTTTGTTTTGACCTGTTCTGGGTTACTTTTACTCTTCTTGTTGGTTATGTTCTTTTATTTGTTGTTTTTTTTAGTAATAAACCACCCACAGTCATTTAGGAGTTGGTGGGTTATAAAGTAAATAGGTTAATGAGCACAGTTTAATAATACATCTAGTATCTCTCAGAAAATCAGTATCCCAAAGTATACAAAGAATTCCAAACTGATAGCAGTTTGCAAAACGTGGGCAAACATTAAGCATATAAATATCTCCTTGGAAATCTGATGTCCACTCTTTCAGCAGCCCAAGGCAAAATGGACTTATAGAGCAGTATAGAGTGACCAATAAGAACAGCCAGACCTCAACTGTCCAATAGGAATTTGCCAGATACCAGACTCTGACCAAGATTGTGAATGAAGCACCAGAGATCATTCGTGCACCAAGAAAGATCAAAAACACTACTTTAAAACTGGAGCAGCCAAGAAGAAAAATAGTTTGCTTTTATGGTAGGTTGAAGCTGAAATGAAAACTTCATAATTACTGAGGCATTTTTGTGCTGTGGATAGCAGGTTGCGAGGATGCATGCTTGAGTGTGAAATGACCAACTGGATACACAGATGATACCTTAGAAGTCATGGGATGTAGTGACATAAATGTACACTATGGCACATTTTTTTCATGAGGACTCGCGTGGATTCCTTAGGACTAGGGAGGGGGGAAATCACTGTCAGAAAGGTTTTTCCTTAGGCCTTTGTGGGGAGGTTTTTTGACCCTTAATCCCTTGTAAACAGTTCCCCCTCTTCCCCCCAATCACTAAGGTACCGTGGGAAGGGTGGGGCTTGTTAATTGACTTTCAAAAATTCTCACTAGGTTTTTCTTTTTTAAAAAATAAGTTCCATGGCCTGAAAAGCTTTAAAAACCTCTATGCCAGACGGAAGACAAACTTTCTCCTGAGCAGGGATCTGGGGCAAGAATCAGACATTGTGCTGCCTGAAATAGAAGAATAAATACTTCCAACCCCACCCCACCAGACGAGGCAGCAGGTGAAACAAGCAACTCTTTATTAAAGGTTTAAACACAGGCTTGGATAACTGCCGCTCTACCCCTTTATATACACTCAGCCACTAGGCAGTGGCCAATAGGATTCAAGTATTGTTCCCTCTTTTAACACAAGTAATTAGCATGGAGACAGAAAGTCTGGCTTTTAACTGACAGTCTTATGACCATTTTTCAACATTTACAAGTAATTCACCTCAATACATTACAGATAATTAATAATAATAATAATAATAATAATAATAATAATAATAATAATAATAATAATAATAATAATAATAATAATAATAATAATAATAATAATAATAATAATAATAAAAAAAAAAAAAAATTGGAAGGGACCTTGGAGGTCATCGAGTCCAACCCCCTGCTCAGGCAGGAAACCCTACACCATTTCGGACAAATGGCTGTCCAGTCTCTTCTTAAAAACTTCCAGTGTTGGAGCATTCACCGCTTCTGGAGGCAGGTTGTTCCACTGGTTAATTGTTCTAACTGTCAGGAAGTTTCTCCTTAGTTCTAGGTTGCTTCTCNCCCCCCCCCCGCCCCTACTTTATGACTTCACAAATCACCTCCAGCTTGCAGACTCTGCATCCCTTCTCTGCCAAGTTCATCTGGAAATGCATGGGTAGCTCTGGCTCTTGTCTCTCCTGTCACCCCCACTCTTCACATAAGCAGGTGGAACAGCTGCAGCTTTACAAGGAGACAGCCAGTTGGAACTCATCCTTTTCCATAGAAAATTGGCAGAGCAGCCGCTCCCTGTTCAAAGCAACTGAAGGAGGAGGTCAAAAAAGGAAACCCTTTCCCAAACAACTGGCCAAGGCTTGATTACCGAAAGTGGCAGTGGTGCCCCACCTGCTAGAGGGGTCAGGACAAAGGGTTTTGAAGATAGCAGCCTTTTCGGTGATTGGAACTCCAGACTGATCTCAGTGCTGTTTGGGAGAGGGAATGCACACAGCTTATGAAAATCCTCAGGAGGCTGCAAAGAAGCTCTCAGGAGAGATTTAATGGAAGTCCTACTGGGAGCAGGGTATCCCAGACTGATGAATATGTTGCCCTGTGTTTGATAAATCTATGGTTTTTGGTATGGTGATAATTCCAAATGTTTAATTAATTTAATCAGTCACTCTCCCCTTTCTTTGCAACAACAAAGAGCTGTCCAGAGTCACTTTGCAGAGTGAGATGGATATTATATAAATTTAATAAATAAATCTGTAGAGTCCCTATCCTGCTGGGTTTTAGAATGGTCATTAAAACTTGGCTTTGTCAGCAGATCTTAAATCAGGGCAATTAAGTTTGGCGAAGGGGGCCACATGAGAAACTGGGACTGTTGAGGAGGGCCAAACCTATAGGCTTCCTGTTGCTCTTTGTCAGAGATCTCGTTGGCCCGATCATTGGTTGGAGTTGAGCTCCTTCTTGGTGTCTTTGGTTGGCTGCAGGAGGAGGGAGCGCAGAGCCTCGCCTCGCCTGGCTTCAGATCAGCCCGGTTTGGCCACCACTCTTCTGCCACCACCCCAGTGCTCCCACTAGCTTCCAACTATGTTCCTTCTGCTCACCTGCAAGGCCTTGCTTCAACCAAGGTGATGGTGGGTGGCCGAGCCCACGTCCCTTCAAGCAATGAGCGCTGTCGCCTCCTCAGGTTTCTTCAGGTGAGGGATGAGCACTGAGCAGGTGCAGAAAAACATTCTCTTTCCTCTCCCTTCCATAGCCACCAGCTGACTGAAGGAGTGTACGGCAACTGCTCAGAGCCAAACCAACTCAACAACTTCTCCCACCCCCTGCAGTGCATTTATTTACATTTGATTTCTTATTTCTGATTGATCTGGGCAGGGACAGCCAAAGAGCTGTAAAATACTCAGGTTTGCCTTACATACTATATATAGTCTTGTCTTTCACAAAGGAACCACTTTGGTGTAGTGGCACCAGGGTAGAAACCAGGAGACTGTGAGTTTTAGTCCCACTACAGACACAAAGCCAACTGGGTGACCTTGAATCAATCACTCTTTATGGCAAACCACTTCTAAAATCTTGCCAAGGAAACCACAAGGGATTTTGAACATTAGTTGTGATAGCAGGAATAATGTATTAGCAATGCAGGCACACTGTATTAGGCCACTGCTGTTAATAGACAACTTCTAGGACATGCAGACTTTCAAGATCTCCAAATCTTTTCTCAGGCAAGTTGGTGGGGAAAAATATTCTGAAGGGGACTGAAGATTTAAACTCCTTCAAAGTAAAGGGGCGTACCCTTATCATGTTTCTGTCAATCTCAAGCTTATGTTTGGCTCTTCAGCTTACTGGTTCACAAGTTCCTGCTTTTTTATTGTTGTTGTTGCTGAAGAAGACTGAACCAAAATAGCAGTTCAATAGTTCTGCTTTTTCTTTATTATTTGTTAGCATTTTTTCTGTCTTCACTGAGTAGCTGGCATATTGATTCTATTTCTTTTTATTTTGAACATATCTAAAGAAGGCCTCTCAATTAGTCTCCTACAGCAGCCTTGATTCATTCTGAGCTTTTGTTTTCCTGAAATGAGCTTTACAGTTCTGAGCTATGATTGTACTTTTCCTTTTGTGACATGGCCCTCTCTCCTGTATGTGTACTATTTTATTTTAAAGTCTACAATAACTTTTTGTATACAGGTTGTCGCCAACTTGCAATCACAACTGGGACCAGCATTTCTGCTGCTAAACAAGATGATTGTTAAGTGAATCGCTCCCAATTTTTCCCCATAGTTGTTAAGTGAATCACTGCAGTTGTTAAATGAATCTGGCTTCCCCCGTTGACTTTGCCTGTTGGAAGCCAGCTGGGAAGGTTTCAGATGGTGATCACATGTCCCTAGGATGCTGCATAAATACATGCTGGTTGTCAAGCACCTGAATTTTGATCACACAACTGTCAGGAATGGTTATAAGTTACTTTTGTTAGTGCCATTGTAACTTCCAATGATCACTGAATGCTTGTAAGTTGAGGTCACACTGGCTTCTTCTGTGTCCTCTTATTACTTTATCTCACAATTATGCATTTAGTATCTCTTTCCTTAGAACTTCCGCCGACCTTGAGCATCTCTTCCATTTCATGTCACCTGCTTTAGAACCTTATTTATCATTGCTCAAATTTCCTGTCTTGAGTTGTGCATTCAACTATGCTTAGTTTTTGTTTCTGTAAAATTGAGGAATCCATGTCATTTATGCTCGCTTTTTCCTAGTAACTCCCAAGGGGGTATCTAGTAGGATTGCCTGGATTTGGATTTGAAGGGGAAAAGGTGCTTCAGAACATGTGGCGGCGCACACACAGGGTATCTCTTGGCAACTCCTTAAACTGAACGTGTATTTTTATATGATCATATTGCAGCTGCAGAGGGCAGCTGCATGATCCTAAGAAAAGATGTGGTTGCTTTAGCGAATTACTGACAGGTGCCATGTTTAAGTCCCCACATACTCTGAAACATCTTTTTTCTGAAACTCTGAAATGCTGCATAGCCCTAATACCTATGTGTAAAAATCACATCTAATAGTAAATTCCTTTCCGACAAAAAGTATGTCACAGTATAGTGGGACCAAGGAACGCTTCCCAGGAAAAATGAAGGAAGCAACGAAGTTATGCAGACAGATACACACGGTGGCTCTCTTGTTTTACAGTATACTGTCCTTAGGCTGAAGGATTGGCAGAGGGCAGCCTTCTCTTTGGGAATTCCTCTCTGTATAGGATTCAATCTTTAAACATCAATTCTAAAGCTAAAGACTTAATGGTACTGAAAAAAGTGGCTTACAGCCATTTTTCACACAACTGTTGCAGCATCTCCATGGTCATGTGATCAAAATTCGGATGCTTGGCAGCTGACTCATATTTATGATGGTTGCAACATTCTGGGTCATGTGATCCCTTTTGCAACCTTCTGACAAGCAAAGTCAATGGGGAAGCCAGATTCACTTAACAACTATGTTACTAACTTAACAACCACAGTGTTTCACTTAACAACTGTGACAAGGTCGTAAAATGAGGCAAAATTATTTTAACAAATATATCACTTAGCAACAGCAATTTGGGGCTCAGTTGTGGTTATAAGTCGAGGACTACCTGTATTTCAGTATTTTTTGTACAATTAAATCAATACATATAACTCAGCAAAATCAATTAAATCAATACATATAACTCAGGTTCTTCTGGCTTAATTTTTTTCAATCGTATATAAATGCCTATGTTAATCAAGCTCACTGCTAGGGACTACTAAGCACAGGGGGAGCCTAGCATAATATTATCTATTCATACTTGCTCTTACATCAAGTGAATGGCTTCTAGGTTGTGTATTGTCTAAGTGCAAATCTCAAATCCGAAGTGGCAAAGGGTAATTTGGAGAGGCTTTTCTAAAACTCCATTAGAGTAAAACACACGCCTCTTGCTTGCCTTATTGCTGATTCAAAGACTTTAACTCCACCTCTAATATATTGTTTAGGATCTAAGCATGTTGGATGAAATGGGAAGCACCTTGCAATAATGAGCATGGAAAGATTTTTCAAAAGTCTGACAGATTTTAATGCTTCTTGATGTTCTTAAAAGCCTGGATGGGCAGTCAAATGCAATGCTTGACAAGTCTGTCCTTAAATCATTGCAATCAAGCTACCATCAGGTGCTCTAATCACAGCACCTGTGATTAAATCACAGATGAAGGAGAACTACTTACAAGCTGACCTGATATTTAGTAGTAGCAGCCGCAAGCCAGGGCTTCTGAAAGTCAGGCACAGGGGTTGAGGTCAGGGAGCTGGAACACAAAATGGTAAAAGGCACTGGGGGCCCTTTCCCTGAGAATGGCCCCCTCCCCATCCCACCATATCTTTCTTTGCCCATTACCACCATAATATTCTGCCTCCAAGGTATCATCCCCAAGGCTGGAGATCTCTCCTTGGCCCTGGCTCCAACCATTCCAGGGAGGGGAAGCCAAGTTCCTTAAGGCTTTTCAGCCCCCTGTCAGTACCATGAGGATATTCTGTGATCATGTCCACACTCCAAAGACACTCACTCCTTGCCATACAGTGTGCCCATGACTATGGACTTGGATTTCCCATTGAGAAACTGTTTCTCCTCCTCTTGGAGAGACCTAGAGTTGGGAATTAGTTGGATTGGAGGTGAATGGAGAAGGGACCTTGACAAGCAGTAACAGAGACCCTCAGTCACAGGGCTGTCAAAAGAGAAATTCCAAGCAACAGCTGACAGAACCACACACCTTAGCAGTAAACAAAAATCCTTCCTCACAAACCTGTGATGTCCAGTGTCCTGATGCTGCTGTTGCAGTTAAAAAACACCATATCTCCATCTAAGCCAAACTAAGTCCTCCACCAACACCTTTGGCTGAATGTTGATGCACCCTGCAGCTGGCCTTTAGAGAACTTCCACCAAGATGTCCCACAAACGGGGTGGGGACACTTCCAAAAGCTGATGCCAAGTGCAAGGGGAAGGAGAATATATCCCCTTCCCCTTGCACTCTGCAAGATGTCTCCCCTTGGCATATCCTGTATTCTATTCTGCAGGAACATAGCCTGAAAAAATTGAAATCCAGGTAGATGCCAGCCCAGGCATTCTTATGCTCCCATCTACTCAGCTATCAGCTACCAATTTCCTTCTGTGCAGATGTACAACCAGCCAGCTGGTAGGAAAGCAGTTCTTCTGTGGCTCCTGCTCTCATTTTTTTTCTCCTTAAAAGTTTTAATATTTTTTTTGTTATTATCTTATTCACTTGACTGGTTTATATATTTTCTGTTTTGGAAACCGTGAATGAGTCAGTCTCATACCACCCTCTGCTCTTTGTCCCCAACAGTTGTCTGCAATCCATTCTTGATGAACGGATTCTTGATTCTTCCTTAGTACTGTCTCCTTCCTTTTTGCAAACACTCCACTCAATCTATTTGCTTGAACTTTGCCACAGATAATTTTTCTCACTATATGATACCCTTTTTCTACCAATGTTACTTTATTCTGTGTGAAAACAAAAAAGTTATAGGAACTTTGAAAATACTGTTAAGGTTTAGCTCAAATTCCCCCCCCCCCCAGTCCAGTTTCTACATGAGTTACCATACATAGGGAAATTCTGTCTCTGCAATTTGACATCCCCCTGCCAATGGCATATCTCTGGCTGCAGAAGAGCTATAACACACTGTAAATTCTTAAATATTCCAATTCCTCAGCGCTGGTTGGAAATGTGTTTCTTACAATCTCCGAAGCACCAGAAGGCAGGACAAGAAGCAATGGATGAAGACTAATCAAGGAGAGAAGCAGCCGAAAACTAAGGAGAAATTTCCTATTAGAACAATTAATCAGTGGAACAACTTGCCTCCAAAAGTTGTGAATTCTCCAACACTGGATGTTTTAAAGAAGACGTTGGACAACCATTTGCCTGAAATGGAATAGGGTTTCTTGCCTGAGAGAAGGTTGGACTAGAAGATCTCCAAGGTCCTTTCCAACTCTGTTATTCTGTTCTGTTATTCCTTCTTTATGTACCAATAACAGAGAAGAGATTGAAGAGACTGCAAATTTTCACATAATCTCTTCAATTTTAGATGCTAATAAACTAATGCTGAAGATCATCCAATACAGATTAGAGCCCCCAACAGAATGGGAGTTGCCAGATGCCAGATGTTCAATCTGGTTTTGGAAAGGGCTGAGAAACAAGAGACATTAGTGCATACTGGATAATTGAGCTAGCCCAGGGGTAGGCAACTTCGGCTCTTTTATGACTCTTGGACTTCAACTCCCAGAATTCCTGAGTCAGCATAGCTGACTCAGGAATTCTGGGAGTTGAAGTCCATGAGTCATAAAAGAGCCGAAGTAGCCAATGTATACAACAACAAAAAAAGAACACAGTATCTGCTTCAGTGGTTCTAGGAGAGCTTTTAATTGTCTCAACCATGTTGAGCTATAGAATACCCTTAGGAAAATGGGAATCCCAGAACATCTGATTGCCTTCATGCAAAACATACCCACAACAGGAATTCATAGTCCAGGGGAAAAAATGGTGGAGCGAAGATGGCTCCACAAAAAGCAAAGCCAACAACTGCAGCAGAATGAAGCATTGGCAGACAAGAAGAGAACTTGAGATCACTCACAAGTGCTCCGGACAGTTGCTCCTTGTAAGGAGATTGAAAGACAGCAGTCTCTGGTGGGTTTAAAGCTCTGGGAAATGAAGAAATTACCATTTTCCTGAAACGATGCTTTAAAAAAGGCACTGGATTCACATGCTTCCTATTCTAATTATGTTCAGAAATTGCTTGTTAACTGCTTTTCAGTATAAGGAATCTTTGGATCAACAGGTTTTAGAGCATGCAGTGAGTTTCCTTTGATCCTTAGCAAAAAAAAAAAATCCAAATACAATTTTGAGGGCTTAAATAAACAGCAAAAGCATGATTAAAAATTTGATTTTAGAAAGTTACAAACAGGCTAAGTGTCCAGATAAATTTGAAATAAGATTTGGAATTAATGTTCCCTTCTTGTGGGAAAATGCTTTTTTTATTTTTTAAAAAAATAAGACTTAAAAAATTGGACACTAAAGAGAACTAGAAAGAATTAAAGATGACAGTTAAAGCAGAACACTCAAGCTTGACTTACAAATACAGAATGAAACAAAATAGTTTAACATTGGACATATTTTTGAACAATGGACCTAGAGATTAATTTTAATAGCATCGATGTGTAAACAGTGTTTTAAAAATGTTGAGGGACAGGAACAAGTTTTACTAATTCTCAAGAAAGATTGAGCCTATTTTGAAAATGGACTTAAAATGACAGGCTGCAAGAATGACAAGGAAAAAGATGTTACATTGAACTTACACAGAAAACTGCCTGATCTCTTAATAATTAATGATACAATTGGATGCAAAAGAAATAAAAATAAAATGATGTTATGGGAAAGTATATAAGAACCAATTTCAGCCATCCTTCACCTGTTGTCACAGATGCTCCACAAACCAAGTCACATACAGTTTTACCAGAGGAAGAATAGAGTCTATTCTTCCTAATCAAGTCCTTAACAGCTTCCAGACACTGAGACAGCACCTCCACAACATCATTTGATTGACCAGGGATTGAGATAAATAAATGGGTATCATCAGCATACTGATAATTCATAGAGTCTGGAAGTAAGATGACGAGGCAACACACTGGGGAGGGAAGACTGAGCACTGATAGGTTGATCTTCATCAGGATGTTGGGCAGATGATCTCTGCAATCAGCAATTAGCTAATTTGGGCTGAGCGATGACTGGATAAAGATGCTGTTTGAGAGCTGTGGATTTACAGGAATGTGAACAAAAGCCATTCAAAAGAATCTCTAGTAAGTGAAGGAACAAAGCCAAAAAGTGAATTATTAGCTGATAATCAAAGATACTGCAATGTTACAAAGCCCTATGACAAAGCCTTTCTTCTCTTTAAATGGTTCTGCAAAATGATAAAAAGTAAAACAGTCAAACCCATTTATATACAGTATGTTTTCCCCATGCTAGAGAATGCAGGGTTATCTGGAATATGGAAACTCAAAAATAACTTGTGCTTCTTTCTGAATTTAGTCACATCCATTTTTTTCCAATAATTCTATTGAGAATTAAATCACATTTATGAAGAAATGTGGATGATGTGGATTAAAGAAGATGTGAAGCTTATATTTCTGTCAAAAGTCTCATTCTCTTGCTTGTAATCTTTAGAGTATGTCCACACCTACATTGGGTAGGGTTTAAGAGAGTGCACAGTGGGCCAGGTTGCCCACACCTCTTTCTTGGTGAGAATTATTTTGCTATCTTCATAAGAACCTCACCTTTCTCTTCCCTGCCTAAGACTTACAATCTTGCCAAAGTTTCAAATCAATGGCTTTCAGGAAGAAACTGGACCAAGGGCTGGTGATAGATTTGAGGTCACATGTTGCTTACCTCTGGGAAAGAATGAAAGATTATGGAAGCAACCTTAGTATGTAAAGTGGTGCAAAGCTCTGAAGGGTGGGGGATGCTTTGCTTTGAGAATGCTTCTCGTAAAGTATCTTTTCAAGGTGGCTTTGTGAAGCAGTGTGATACACAAACACACACACATGCCTCTAGAAAATGGAATGAAGTTCTTTTTGGAACCTCCTCTGGAACTTCCAGTAACTGGACAAACCTTTGGCATATGCATCCTATATATTTTCTTTTATGGAGAAGGGAAGGTTATAGCTACAAATTTGTTAGTAAGCCACAGTTAAGAGCAGAGCTCCACAGTTCAGTAAAAATGCTATTCCATAAATATTTAAAATACTTCAAGATGAACCAAATTAATTTGCTAATTCAATTTAGAATAAAACTCACTTTTATTAAAAAATGAGGCTGGCAGGAATATCATCAGCTAATGAGATTAGTCATGGAAAATCAAGTCAAATATGAAGATTTTGAAGACTAAATGGAACAGCAGCTTCCCAAAAGATTTGTTTTACCCATAGTTAGTCAGGTTTAATTTTTTACACTCCAGAGTTTAATTTGTACATGTGGCAGCCTTATTTACAGATGCAACTTGGAAGAAGCATTAGCAGAAATCTATACTCGTGATTCTGTGCTACTTTCTTTAAAAGAGTACAGAGAAGAGCAACAAAGATGATTAGGGGACTGGAGGCTAAAACATATAAGGAACAGTTGCTGGAATTGGATATGTCTAGTTTAATGAAGAGAAGGACGAGGGGGGACATGATAGCAGTGTTCCAATATCTCAGGGGCTGCCACAAAGAAGAGGGAGTCAAGCTATTTTCCAAAGCGCCTGAAGGCAGGACAAGAAGCAATGGGTGGAAACTGATCAAGGAGAGAAGCAACCTAGAACTAAGGAGAAACTTCCTGACAGTTAGAACAATTAACCAGTGGAACAACCTGCCTCCAGAAGCAGTGAATGCTCCAACACTGGAAGTTTTTAAGAAGAGATTGGGCAGTCATTTGTCCAAAATGGTATAGGGTTTCCTGCCTGAGCAGGGGGTTGAACTAGATGACCTCCAAGGTCCCTTCCAACTTTATTATTATTATTATTATTATTATTATTATTATTATTATTATTATTATTATTATTATTATTATTATTATTATTATTATCATCATCATCATCATCATCATCATCATGATTATTATTATTATTATTATTATTATTATTATTATTAGTAGTAGTAGTAGTAGTAGTAGTAGTAGTATAAAAGCAAATTAAATTAAAATTAATTACTCTTTCCAAAAGGAATGCTAATTCAAGATTCTAGGCACAAGGATTTCCAAGTGTATTTCGTGCAATAAATTACAACTGTGTAGTCTTTTAAAAAGCCTTTAATATATGTTTTAAACCAGCTCTAGTTAATAAAGCACTTCAAGGTTTTCGTTATCTTTATCTCCATTTACCAATTAATGTCTTCATGGTTGTGTTTGCATGACATACTAGCTTACCACACTTTAACATGGCATCTGCAGTTAATTTATGTTTCAGCATCCCATGCAATCCCAGAAAAAGGCATGAATAAATATATAATATGAACACAACTGATGTTAGGTAGGTGAACTCAGCATAGTGTGGGTTTAGAAGCAATAGAGAAGGATATAGTAGTGTTTCTACTTTTTTCTTTGTATATATAAATTTCCTATTGCTTGAAAGAGTTTCTTAACAAGCTTCATGAACTACATCTTGTGAGTTTTCTTTCTTCTTTTCCATCATATCTAATTCTTGGAATTAACTGGATAAATTCCTGCAGTTTTCTTGAGAAGGATTTTCAAAGTGGTTTTCCATAGCCTCTTTCCTAGGGCTGAGAGAAAGTGACTGGCCAAGATCACCCATTTGGCTTGGTGCCCAAGGCAGGACTAGAACTCACTATCTCCCAGTTTCTAGCCTGATGCTACTACACCAAATTGGCTCTCATTATTTTGTAATAAGATACAAATTGAGCAGTTTATCTGCAGTAAAACTTGTAACAATTAAGATAAAAAGAATAGCCCACCCTCCCTAGTCCAGTCACTGTGGAGAAAATGAGCAGTGACATGTTACAGATAAAATAATTTTGACAGAATATCAACTGTCTGACAAAGTGGAAGATAACATCAGATCATCTCCAGGTGTTGTACAGCTTATATTTCCTGGCCTTTGAACTAATAGACAAAGGTAGTAAGAGGCCGAATGCTTTGAACCTCGTGTGGACCCAAAGATCAAGGGAAGTGCTACATAGCAGCCAATGGGCTCCATTTTGGGGGTTCCTAACAAGTTGAAGGGATATAATCTGATATATTTTCTTTTTCCTCTGTAACTCTCTTAATCTTGTTGTAATTCACCCAGAATTATGATCTATAAGATGGGTGGCCATATGATTGATTGATTGATTGATTGATTGATTGATTGATTGATTGATTGATTGAGTGAGTGAGTGAGTGAGTGAGTGAGTGAGTGAGAGTGGTTTGTCCTCAATAAAATATCTTTGGCTTTCACCCTAGTCTGAGCCTACTGTTCTTGAATCCCAGAACCCAATGGCTACTGGTGCCAACAGATTTATTTGTTTACCATGATTCCTAGCTCAGGTGCCTTTTCCTGAGGATAACTTACTCACTCAAAATACTTTGGGCGATGCTCTGTTGTGTTCTTGATGTTCCACTAAGTCTGCTTCTCTTCCTGCAGATATTTTATTACCAGGGTAGATAACGTCATAAGTATATGAAGGAGTGGGGTTGCTGAATGTTTCTATTTGACAGTTTGTTCTACCAGCCTTTATTGGGGTATTGTTCTTCTCTGATTGCTTTTGGGTCAGTTACTGTTTCTTCTGTGATTGTTCATGTTTATCTGTTACTGTTCCTGCTTATCTTCATGCCGGTTAATTAAAGTCTGATAAGGAAGGATTTGTTTGCCTCTTTCCTTGACTTTATTACTTTATTTCTACTCTTAGATTTGTTGGCAGGTACTTGCAGTTTCATTTATTAATTTATTTAATTCAATTTAGGTGCCACTCCAAGATGATTCCAAATGGCTCATATTATAATAAACCATAAAAACACAATGCAAAACAAGATGGGATCCAGTCACTCTATATAAAAAACAGAGAAAACATTCAACAAGGGCTTCATCCATCTTAAGACACAGCTTGGGACAACAACTATATCTTACAGAATGACAAGATGGGAACCATATGAGTTTCAGGAACAGAGCAGGAACATTTCCTGGGTCCTGATAGATGACAGTGTTTGATTAAAGAAATCCAGAGTATGTCAGATCTGCTGGCATGTACTGGCTACACAGAAACCATGGGAGACCGACAGTCCGTCAAATATCCCAATGCTATGCCAAGAAGGGCTTTATAGATAATTAACAGCATCTTGAATCACAACCCAAAGTACACTGGCAACCAATTCATGAAGCAGCAGTGTCACATGGGCTTCTTGAAGCATGCTTATTGTTAGTATTGCCATGGGATTCTGGGCTAACTGAAGCTTCTGAGTAGATTTCAAGGCAGTCCATGCATAGCACATTGTGGTAGGTGATTATGGCATGAGTGATTGAATGAAGGGCCCCCAGATCCAATACAAATGGTGCTCCAGATGGAGCTTTGCAAAGATTCCCTCTGACAAAGCTGTTTTTCAAGCAGTAGCTGTGAATTCAAAAGGACCTCAGTTTGTATACCTGTCTTTATTGGCAAGTGCTACTCCATTGACGAGCATAGCTGGACAATCCTTGGGTCAAGAAGGCCCTAATATCCATAGCCACTTGATCTTGGTAGAACTAGAAACACAGCTTCTAATATTTGGTTTTTAATCTGGTTTTATAGGGGTTTATATTTTTTATGTTTTGCATTTGTACTGTTTTAATATGCTGTGCACCGCCCTGAGTCCTGCGGGAGAAGGGCGGTATATAAATTAAAATAATAATAATAATAATAATAATAATAATAATAATAATAACTGAGTCCTGTTTTGTTAATCCAGGTCTGCAAAGACTCCAGGCATTGGACAATCACTAGGCTGGACCTCTTATAAGTTCTAATCCTTTGGCAGTCGGGAATCATAATTCTTTTATGGGTTCTGCAATAGGTGTTACTATGACCTGGTGATGCTACCTATATTTGTGGGACCAGAATTTTTAGTTAAGTGTATAAAATGTTCCTTCAATTTCCACTAGTTAGCCATTTCATTAGCAAATTAGGATTTCTGCTATCCCACCAATACTATAGTTCATGGAATTCCCTTTTTCATAGTTGAAAACATAACATGGGGGAGATATGTTTCCCTACAATATTTATAACTTGAAGAGAAAAACAATTTGGGCTAGTGGCTAAGGCATCAGGCTAGAAACCAGGACACCATGAGTTCTAGGCCCACCTTAGATATGGAAGCTAGCAGGGTAACTTTAGGACAGTCACACTCTCTTAGCCCATGACAACTAACTTGGGTGACAAGCCAGTTGGTTAGTTTATTTATGTATTAAATTTATATAAGAAGAATAGAATAAAGCTGGAAGGTACCTTGGAGGTCTTCTGGTCCAGCCCCCTGGTTGAGCAGGAGAACCTATACCATCTCAGACAAGTGACTGTCCAGTCTCTTCTTAAAAACCTCCAGTGATGGAGCACTCATGATATCTAAAAGCAAGCTGTTCCACTGGTTAATTGTCCTCACTGTCAGGAACTTTCTCCTTAATTCCAGGTTGCTTCTCTCGTTGATGAGTTTCCAACCATTGTTTCTTGTCCTGCCCTTTGGAGAATTTGACCCCCTACATATGCCATCCATCTCACTGTCGAGCAACTCTGATCAGCTGATGACACATGGATTTCCCCCCCACAATCATGGTAATTGATGATAAAGTAAGGAATCCTGTTTTTTTCAATCTGGGAAATATGAAATTAATGCAAATATGGATTGCAGAAACAGGAAACCATAGTGCAAAGTTATGTGTGTTCACTCTGAAATATCCAATTTAATGTCCCTCAGAGTCATGCATAAGAACAAAACTATACTCTGATCTTGTCTAGGCATGAGCCAAGGATTTTACCACCTTAAACCAATTAAACTGTACTTGTCTCTCACCCACACCCATTCCCCTGAGGTTTGACTTACTAAGCAGCATTCAGAAAACAGGACTAAGAATATACTTATCCAATATGCTTAAAACTAGCTGCCTGTATGCTGCTGGGCCCTATTCTAATAATGAATGTGATGATTTGGAACAGAGCCAAAATTAATGGAAGGCCAATGATAACATTCCTCGAATAATGTAAACTTAATCAGTCTGCATAACAGGATACTATTTGTATTGGTTCCAGAGACGGGATATCAGCAACAATGGATGTGTATAAAATACTGTTTGCATAGACCTTTGCTGATTGGCACAAAATGCGTTCTCCTATACATTCTCTTGATATTATGCATCCCTTAATATTTTAATTGTTCCCATTCAATTTTATGACTTTTCCCCTAGTGAATGATATTTCTATATCTGTGCCAAACTAGAACCACTGCTGAAGAAGAAGAAATTTATGGGAAATTTATGACTGGACATGCTTTATTGGGAAGAGGGTTATGTTTCACTCCTGAGTGAACTATATAAATAGGGCATAACTTTTTGCAAACGCTGCCAATTCATAGACTGTTATTGTCATTGAAAAACATATAAGAAGCAAAGCACTATGGGACGGTAGCCTTTCTATCAAGATTTTGACAAAGTGGCTTGTTAGTGAAGCTTTGGAAAGCAGCACCTCACTTTGAACAAGTGCAACACCCCATGTTGAAGTGGATTTTTGCTTGCCTCCAAACTGAAACAGAAGGGGAAGCATCAAGGCATTGTGAAGCAAAGCTGCCAGGCGTCATGCAGTCCAGGGCATTATAATGTGAATATGGCATATGTTCATATTAAAGCAAGTAGTAAATTCAGAAATTACAATTCCTGCAAAAACCATACTGAATTGCAATGCCTGATTATAAATTCAGTGGATGTTAATGCATGCCCAAGAAACCGATAGATAGCTAGATAGCTAGATAGCTAGATAAACTTTTATTGTCATTTTTTTTACTGTGAGCACATTGGCACACATTAAAAAATCAAAATTTGTTGCTTGCTCTCAAAGGTGTATACATAGATAACCCACATTTAAACATGCTACATACAACATATGTATAAGCCTACACCTTTACATATAAATAACATATAGATATTAATCACTGTCCATCTTGAATACATAGCAGAAAGAGGAAGCCTCAGAAATAAAACCATACACACACACACACAAATGTGTGCGTGCGCACGCGCACACACACACAATATAGATCCTGTAGATGCTGCCTATATTTGGTGATAGGAATATGATCTTGCACATTACTCTGGGCTTTAATTCAGTACTGAGTAAAGCCAATCGTCTATCGCTAATAGCCACAGAATACCAGTGGAGAACGGCCTTAGCTGACAGCATTACTGAAGAATGTCTGTCTCTTGTACAGCACATCTCTGGAGATAAGTTGCTTTGGAACATGCATTTTAAATCACCCTCCTGACACAGATAGCATTGCTATGGTAATTAATGCTAATGCAGTGAGTGAACAGCACATTTGAGATCAGGAGAAGCTTTGCTTTCCTTTCATTTGCAGATAATTTAGATTTCTTCTGCTATGAAGGACGGCTGTTCTATTCAGGGCCTGGAATCATGGCACATTTCACAGCATTACTGAAGGTTGCAGTTCTAAAGTTAAAGCATAATTTTAGCTGTCAGCTGAATGATCCCCGTGTCTTAATTTGGAATTGAGAAAAAAACCCACCATTTTATTTATGAAAATAATGAACATGCCATACCATTTATCCTTATTTTAAATGTTTATAATGTTTATAATATCCTGGGTACTACACTGTAAAGAGAAACACTGGTAAAGGAAGATTGAGGTTGGCAAATGGAGCTGCCCTAATTTTGCGCTCTCCCACTGGCCAGCTGAAAGGAGCACTGGTTGACAAGGGAGGTCAGTGTACCCACTATAGTGAAGCTGCTGCATTGAATAATGGACCGAGTCCAGCGTCTGTCCCAAAGGGCCTTCCAAGCAAACGGTGTGCAGAAAAGAATTTGATTAAGCATCCTTCCCTCTTTTTCATTTGTCCATTCTAGATTCCCTAAGCTCTGGTTTTTGTACATACACGTGCATACGTTTGGTTTTACTTTAAAAGTATTTAAAACTCCACACAATTTTCTTAAATGTTTTTTAAAAAGATAACAACTAATACAAACTAATATAAAGTAAGAAAAAATTCAAAGAGAAAGCTAAAAGTGCAAGAAAGGGAAAAATAAAAATAGAAAAGAAAGAAGATACAAAGCAGCAGGCTTCCAATCTTCTTCACAAACATATATTTACCGCTTATTTTATTGTTACAGCATAATCTCTTCTTTATATACTTGTGAGCACAACTGGGACCAGAATTTCCATTGCTGAGCAATGTGATCATAAAGCAAAATGCCATGCAACTGTATTGCTTGGCGATTGTAATTCCAGCACTCCTGTCTACTGTTATATTTCCAGTTGTATTGTTAATCAGGTTAAGGAGGGTACCATAGGAGGGTGGGCAGACCCTGGGAGGGCCAGTGCAGACCACGCGTGAGTTAGGGGGATGCTATAGTTCAGCACAACTGCAGGAAGGTCAGGAAAAAAATATGCTCAGGGGCTTCTTGGTGTGTTGTAGCTCTGTTTCATGCAAAAAGTCCATATAAGGGGTTTCCAGTCAGCAATAAACATAGGTTTATCTTTTCTCTGATGAGAAAGTCAATTTAGCCATCTCAGCAAGTTCCATCAACATTGCCAACTATTCTTCCATAATGCTGAATCTTTCCAAAAAATTTAGTTCACTCATCCATTTCAAATTTCATTAAATGTTTATACATTTTATATGTACATTGGCAGATTAAGCTATTGTATATAAACAGGGAGCAAACCCCACACTCAGCAAACTGATGATGTTACCTAGTTGGGTAATAAAACATTTGCAAGCAAACCACCAAACTCAGAGAGCACCAAGAACACCACAGATCAACCCTGAGCAACAGATATTCTATTATACATTTTAGCAATTGCATGCTCATCATTGTATTTCAGATTCAATGTTTGTTGTTGTTGTTAATTGTGAAGTCGTGTCCGACCCATCGCGACCCCATGGACAACGTTCCTCCAGGTCTTCCTGTCCTCTACCATCTTCAATCTTGCAATGATCAAAACCACACATTATTTCATCTACTTTAAATCTTTTTAATAATTGTAAATAAGGTAACCACTAACAAATGTAATCTTTTGTTATCATTTCTTCTCCTTATTTTACATTTTCCTTGACAAACTCATTTATCTCATGATAAATTATCCATTTGTGTTTGCCTATTAGTTCTTGTCAGAAAATTGTGTTTCTGACTGGACAACTTTCATGTATTGCAAATATCTTTCCGTCAAATTCTTTCTGTGGGAGATAAAATATGGGATGAAAAACATATTTAAACTTGAGTTACTTATCTGCCATTATTAGCATATGAATTTTATGAACTTTACTATACTAAATTTAAGAACTAGACAGTCCTGAAAGATTGCTTCCAGCATGGTCCCATCTTTCTGCTTCATTTCTCCAGAATCTCTTAGTGCTTTATTTTTCTAGCAGTTTTGGTGCTATGTTGGACTGAAACCACATGAAACTGAAGATAACTCCCATAGTTTTAGGAAAAGTCTCATCAAATGCAAATTTCATGGAATCTTGCAGAGGTATTTCCACAACTTCAATCAGTTCGCCTTCCTCCGCCTGGCCACCTCCTTCACTAGATTTCATGTCATCAGTTATCTGTGCGTAAAATAATGTCTGCTTTGATCCTGTCACACCAACTCCAGATCTTATGGGATGAAAAGAAATAACA
>NW_015387674.1:117872-119405 GCF_001527695.2 Protobothrops mucrosquamatus
TGTTGCAAGTTTTACTTCTTTTTAACAAGTGAGTAGAAATATACTCTTATACATAGCCACTTTCACTTCTTTTGGCAAGTATTCATTCCTTGCAATAGATCACATACACTATTATGTATTATTTTTCTACCAGCATGTGCACATTTTAATTTTTCCCATTAATTTTCTATGCTTAGTAAATATTCTTCTGGGGTACACAAATTCATCTTTGCAATCTTACATTTTCTCACAACTATTCTGATCTGTGATACATTTATTTTCAGATTCTTACCCCATTATACCATTACATCTATCCATTTCACTACAAACAATTTGGGGTCTCAGCCAGCAATGTTGTTTTGTTTCCATATAAAAGTATATCTACATTAATGTTCTCAACCAATACCTATTGTCACCACAAGTATCCTTTATATATTTATTAATAAACACCTTAAGCAAACAAGATATCACATATCTTTGCCTTACTCCCTGCTCAATTATAAACCACTTGGTAAACAACCCCTTTATTCTGACACATACTTCTATTTACTTCAAAGCATTACATTCAGCAACTAATCTTGAAGTCCAAGTTTGTACAAAATATTTTCCAAGTCAAACATAGCCCCTTGATTATATGCTTTTTCTAGAGCAATACAATTTATCATTTCTCACATTAAAACATATTTCAAGGTTTTTTTTGAAGAGCAAACATCTGTCTACACATCCTTTGTTTGGTATAAAACCAGACTACATTTTTGAAGAGGCTTGTAGTTGGAGGCTTTGGAGGCTTTTTAATTACTTAAATTTACCTTATACTTTTTCAATTAGAATTCAGCCAAATAATTGCCAGGAAACTTAATTTACTAAATTTGTTATAGCTGCCCACACCATTAGACTCTAGGCAGCTTATAAAATCCAGAAAACAATAAAAACAATTAAACATACATAAAGAGGCAGCCTGAACTAAAAAAAAACCCAGAATAATAAATCATATAAATATAATGGGTTCCAAAAATACATCAATAAACACATTAATCTCATTAATTTAAGAAATTAATTTCCCTGTACTTTTTGCATTAACTTTTATAGTTCACTTCACTCAGGATGGATACAAGCACAGGTGATAACTGACCCTAAATACTTGGCCATTTGGGAGTTGAGGATAGAGCTGCCTTTCAAGGAGTGACTCAATGTTATTTTCATCTCCTGTCCTGGTTACCTGCAGTGCTTCCTCTAGCCCAGGGTAGGGAACCTTGGCTCTTTTATGATTTTGGACTTCAATTCCCAGAATTCCTGAGTTAGCATGGCTGGTTCAGGAATTCTGGGTATTGAAGTCCACAAGTCATAAAAGAGCCAAGGTTCCCTACCCCTGCATCTAGCCCTTTTGTGGAATATTAGCTGGTTAAAAGCTTGCTTGAAGATGTCTAAATCAGTGTTTCTCAACCTTGACAATTTTAAGGCATGTGGACTTCAACTCCCAGAATTCCACAGCCAGCAATGCTGGCTGTGGAATTCTGGGAGTTGAAGTCCACATGCCTTAAAATTGTCAAGGTT
>NW_015387674.1:119994-141431 GCF_001527695.2 Protobothrops mucrosquamatus
AAACACTGGTCTAAATGATATAATGAGAACTGCATTGGTACATCTTCTTACCTGAAACCTGCTTTCTGCTGTTGGGTCTCTTTGATAGGTACCTGCTCTGGGGGCTTCTTCTTTAAGCTCTATAGCTTAAAGAAAAAACCTTCCAGCTTTCTTGATAAGCTTCAGTGTCTTCAGCCATATTTCATCTCATCAGTTGTAAATTCCTACTGTTATCTTTTTCAGAACCATCAGTATAGATAAATGGAGCTATTTAAAAAATGATGAACAAAGGGAAAGATTGCACATCATTCCTTTCCAAGATGTGCAAAACCTTTCACTTCACTTTTTATAAAAGGTATTTAATAATACCTTATTGGGAGCTTTTTATCGTTTTCCTTTGCACCCTAACATCATTCATTTTAATTCCATTCTTCAACCATTCCCATACAAATCTTCAAAACATTCCTTCCAGCATTAACTACAAACCCAAAAAACGTAATCACTTTTTATTCTTAATTCTATTTACTACATTGAAAGTTTATTTGACCCATTTTCAAATCAATTTTAACAACTCCAAAATCACACTGTTTTCTGCCTTTTTAATCTTAATCATTCTTTGCTCTTTAAATACATTCTTTACAATTACTTTTTCATTTCTCTAAATATATCTTTTTCTTGCCTTCAGTTTTTGCAGCAAATCATTCTCATATACTCTTAATTAATTTCATTATTTTTTCTCAGGCCCAACTTCTTTCACTTAATCATTCTACAAAACATCTTTTTTCATACTTTTCATTAGTAAAGTCCACACATTTATGTGTGATATTTTGTAATATAATTCAATTTATTCCATTGCAAGTAACTTCCTTATCTCTTTTCCTTATGCCTTTCTATTTACTTCTATTGGGAGAATCAATGTTCTAACATTTTTTCATACAAGACTTTTTTCCTTTTTTTTCTCCAATCAACTGTAGGCAGCTTCAAGCATAACAACAGAACAAGGCAGGTAATTTTCTATTGAATTCTACTGAATTTTCATATTCATGCTTAAAAATGGATTCTCATTAATCGTATTATAAAGTTCTATGCTTAAGTAAAAATTTAACTTTCATTCCTCAACAGAATGTAATTTGGGACAATCTATAATCTAGATTATAGAAAACATTTTATATCACATTTTATATGTAGACTCATAATGTTCTTTGTATTACATTCCAAATCCAGGAACAGACAATCGGTGAGCAATAAAGGTAATTTCCTTAGGTAATTTCTTAGACCTTCACACAGTTCCGAGGTTATAAGTAGCAGGTGGAGGAAAACAATACCCACAGAATAGCAGCAATTGACACAAAATGATATACTCTAATAATCTTAGAGGCAGGTGTACTAGCAGGTGATTCCACTAAATTATACTACAGTCATTAACCACAGTATAGTGAGGTTAAAATTGCATTCATGTATAGATTACAATACAGTATGTAGCACTGCACAAAAATAACTACATTATGTATGATTATACTCCATTTCCTATATTTTATTTTTATAAAACATCAAAGAAAATTAATTTATAAAGCTAAAAATGAAATGAGCCTCTGGTATTGTATCCAATATACTTTTGAAATGCAACTACAGTTTGAGGATGGGCAATGTCTACTTTTCCTTGTCATCTAACAAAAGAAAAAGTTGCTAGACTATAGGAGGGAAAACAAATTAAATCTGGAAAATAAAAAGTGCTGTTTGTCAGTAAGAATCCAGGCTCTTGGGGTTGCATTCCCTCTGAGAAAGCAGGTCTATAGACTGGAAGGGAACTTTAAATACAGCTTCTTCAGATTTTTAGGTGGCATGGGTAATAAGGAGTGTGTCTGTATAGTTACTTACATCTAATGTGCGAGCTACAACCATTTCTGAACTGTGGAGATCTAGCAACATCTAGCTTACATCCTGAACTGATGATTGCAATTTATTTTTTATGCCATTTACTTTCCAGATTCTATCCAACTTACGATAAAAAATAATTTCCCCAAGTCAATATCAAATCACATTATGTAACTCTCCCCCTCCCCTTGTCTCGGGCTTAACAAGGTATCCTACTCATCTCATCTGCAGGTGCCCTTCTGCTTACCAATTCTGTTTCTTGTATGACAGAAGGTCATAGAAGGAGGTATTCATTCCCAGATAGGTTGACAATGCAAATATGTAATGTATGTGTAGTCCTTATATGTTGACTGACCAACAGTGCTCAGTTAATCAGCAGATATTACAATACAGCAAAGGTGAAGCAGACTAGGTGATTCACTGGGATATAGGCGAAAAAGATGGTTTGTAGAGGAATGCTCACATAGTCGAGAAAGTGACAGACATGAATCAACCCTGACATTTCTCATTACAAAGTTCCAAAAGGCTGAAAGAACCTGGCGTTCTAGACTTGATATTACTAGAGCAGACAAAACTGGTGCTGGATGGAGCAATGTTTAGCCCAGAATAATTTTACAATGGATATTTTTGCTTTTCCTGGCCTTCTTTTGTGACCTAAAATAATTCTCAGCTCAGAACAATACATACACCTTTCCACTAACCCAGGCGTGGGTTCATTTGTAGGGAAACTAGAATGTAAGAATTATAAAAGAGGAAATGCTGAGATGTAAAATATCTTACAAGAGAGCTCTGAGGCCATTCTATTATGATGGCTCTCCATTCAGAAACATACAAAACACATACAGTGTATATAAACTTTCCAGTAACTTTTATCTCAGTGTTACCTTTCTTCCCAATTATTTGGCTAATACTAGTTTGCAACATACAGGTATAATCTAATATCACATGGTGGATTAGAATGGTGGTAAGGAAGAATTTACATCATCAAAGCCTTTTTTGAGGGTTGACTTCTACATTACAGATCAAAAAAATAGTAATGATATATTGTGTACAACAGAATTCTAAGCTGCAACTGTTAAGGTGTAATTGTCCATTTTTCCTCAAAAGTATTGTACTGAATATAATGAGACTGATTCCCAACAAAGCATTGCTAGGACTGCAGGTTTTATTCCATACCAAAGAAAGCACTTTTTCATCTATAAAATTAGTCCTCTAATGTGGCTCCAAGGAGTAGCAAAAGTCTTCTCCTCTGTTCAGTGTCCTCTCTCTTTAAGCAAACAGCTTGTTAATCCAACAGGAAACAACATTTGCCAGGATTGGCAGCTGAGGATTTATACTTAATTCCCCCTTTCTCCCCTTCCTCTACCTTCTTCATTTTTAAAAATGTTATTGTCCACTTTAACACAGTTGTCAAGAGGAAAAGCAAAGTTTTGCTTCCTTTTAAAGTCACCACTTTTCCATATATTTTGACATGCATTTTCAAGTATAAGAACAGATGCTTTTTTCAGAAAATTGCAATCTGGGGAGGCAGAAGGCCATAAGCACATTTTCATTTCAGAGTATTTAATTCCTGACATTTCTTTAATTCCAAATACTCTATACACACATAGTTGGCTTCTCCTCTCATTTCTGACTGAATTTCAATGAAACAGCAACAATATTAAATTCCTTATAAAAATGGTGGTGTCCTTACAACAGTAACTTTGGAATAAAAAAACAGATCTCATAATATAATTAATAACTGAAATAATCCTTCAGTTACCCCAAGGCCAGAAAATAGTCCATCTCAACAATCTTGAAACAGTGTGTTCGGATACAAGTGTTTGCTGTAGTCAACAAATGCATTTAAAAAGACAGAACATCTAAGAGCTCTAAATACCTACATCTGCAGGAAGTCAAGGGCTAATACTGTTTATTGTTCTGGCATTGCCTTCTTTAATCAGTTTTGGCAGTAAATAGGTGATTTAGCCATTTGTCTAGACTGACTGTGACTGGAGTGGTCTTGGGCTTTTAATTTTAAGAATCAGCAAACAAAAGTACGGTAAATAGAAAGGGACTTTTTCAAGGTGATGCTGGTGATAACAGCAGCCCCAACTCATGCTTCACTAGTTACTTGTTATACAATTTCATCCAGTTATGTGTTTCCCTACCTCTGGGTCAGTTCAAAGGCTGTTAGTGGCAAGAAAAATGTGCAATGCGATGAGATCCCAACTTGGGTAAAAGAGTAAAGAGGGAAGATCCATAGAGCTACTATTTTGGATGACAAAGTTGTGTTAAATGTAAAAACTCCCTTGGTAGCAGAAAGTTTTGATAGTGGCAGGCCTGGAATGTAAGAGGTCATTGATGGAGTTCTATGAAAATTAAATGTAGCAAAAGGTATTATCAATTCTGTGCAAAGAAGAAAACGAAGCAAACTGCTTATCAATTATATAACACAACAGATAAAAGATTTTTCTTTTGGAGCTTCTGTGCAGACTATGATAAAATTTTCATTGTCTCCCTTGCCTTTTTGTTCATGTTTATAAAGGTTGTAGATTGGATTGGATTTATGGTGATATTTACTGACCAGAGACTATCAGTAGATTACTAATAAAACAAAACTTAGTATGTATTGTAGACCATTTTGACTTCAGTCCTTGACATCTTTCTTTCCTTTTTGTATATTTTAATTAAATAGCACAACTGGGAAACTTCTGAATCTTTTGACAGCTACTAAATGACTATTATATGCAAATTAGTATAGATTCATATATACAAGATTCTGTTTTCCTATCTGCATTACTATATGTGGCTTTGAACAAATGAATTACTGTACACTAAAAATAAACTGTATATATGCATACAGCATAGTAATAATGTGTCCTTAGAATATATAAATATTGCATGTTTTAAGGAATTATCTATATTACATAAAATCAAGTAGAAGACAAGATATTGTCTTCTATTATGCCTTTATTGCATTTTGTCTTCCTTGCAATTTTTGTCCAAAAACCAGCTGACAGTATTTTAGTCTGAAAGGGCTGCACATTCCCCCCTATAGAAGCAAGTCTGTAACTCAAAACTACTGCTCAACTGTGGTCAGACAGTCTTTACTTAGCTCTATTAGTAGCAGGAGAACATTTATTTATTTACTTATTCATTTGATTTATTCTAGCCACTCACTCCAAAAAACTCTTGGCAATGGTAAATCATGTCCTTCTCTATGTTAGAGTTTAAATTATTATAACATAATATAGATGGCCCGATGGTTGATGGATCAGAATTGTTACAGCAATACATCAGATCTGCAGGTTTTGTACTAGTTACCAATAGGTTTTTGGTTATAATTCAACATACTGATTTTATTCTTTAAAGCTTAAATGATTTAGTTCTTATGTATCTTCAGGACCATCTTCTATACATGGACTCCTCCTGTTCCTTATGCTCATTCATGAAAGGATGTTTAAGGGCTCCCTGCCCTGCTTTTGAGAAGGTGGTAGGGGTTCTTAGAGGGAAGTGCTGCTCCTTCACCTTGATGTTCTTAGAAAGGTTGTAAAAATGGTGGTGTTACAGAGAGCCTTTTATTTCGGATTGCCAGAATGGGATCAGAACAATACATTTCAGTATTATGACAGTTTAATTGATATTATTTGAACTTTGTTTTGGTCACTGTGTCTTTTGTTTTTATATCACAAATCATTCTCAAATATGGCAATATAGTAATATAATTAATTTATAAGTGCTTTACAAGGGATTTATTACCCTGAAGCCTTAGATATGAAGTTCAAAGAGGAACAACTCTTTCTTCTTGCCTTCATCTTCCGAGCTCTTATAGCAGATGTCACTACCACCAATTCCCAGATGCCCAAAGATAAAGGCCAGTCATTCTAACTATTTGTGACTATAACCTAGTTGCAATGATCTACTAAAGCCTAAAAACTCTGTTACTTTACTGGGAACATGGGACTGGGGAAAAAATAAACAAACCAAGGAAATTCAGACAAACCCAATGGGGGAAAAAAAATCTGTCAAAATATCTAGCAGATTGCAACATATGTCCGGTGAGGTTTACAAAACCTTGATTAGTCTTTGAAAATCATTGATCTACCAACCTGTATGAAGTGATTCTTTTTAGGCTGGTTACAGGAACTTCATAGCCACATTCTTCTAAAATTTCCTCGCAAGCAATTTCTTCCAAAGAGAGCTCTGGCTTGTCTACAATACCAGCACAGAGTTCATATGTTATTCCTTTTGAAGCAGGCAAGAAATCAGACAGAGGGCACCAGCTCTCTTCAGTTTTATTCCCAAAGTACTGAGGACATTGTTGTTCCATTTCGCACATATAGACAGCTGAAAAAAAAATGCAAAAAGTAAAATCAATCACTTGTCACTTTTTTGAGTTTACATGGTCAGGTTGCATTTCTCTGAAAAGAGAAACAGGATGTCTCAAGTAGATCACATCCCATCCTTCCATGCATTAAAAAAATGGAAGAGCATCACAATTCTCAGTACTACTTTCAAATGGCCATTTTCCTCAAAAAGCTGCCAGTAATATAGATATCGTGAACTCAATTTCATGGCTTTCTTTATTACCCTTAAAACAAATATAGGAAGAGCAATTATTTTAATTAAATAATTAGGCTTTATTCAGATTATGTGGCTTTGCCTCATTTCCTTCAAATCAGGGAGAAGATAGAAAATGGTAAATATGATTATTATGTTAATAATATTAACTAAAACATTTCTTGCCTCTCTTTTCTGGATTGAATTGCCACAACAGACTTGAAGGGCAGAATTAAAACAAATCTGCTTTAATAACAATTAATCTCTTGTATATATATTTAAGCTGTAAAAGTCTGAAGGAATCTGACTCATTTAATGAGGTGTACACTGGAATATCTAATATTCTGAGTATTTTGCGAGTTGAATGGAAATAATTAATTGCATTGAGCAGAGCAGAAGACATACTTGAATGGCTTAGAGTTTGATTTTTTTCTTCTTCCAGAATTATTGTTATTTCAGGGACAATTTCTGTTTGTTAGCTAACATGCTTACAATATTTTCCAGGAGTCACTGATTCTTTTTGGGACACTGGTGTGTACATGAGGTACCATGTGCACAGTGTTGACTCTTTCGGCCGGCCAAATCAGTTGCTGTATCACTAGAGTTATAATATATATATGGTTGTTTGAAAAGCCTCTTCTGAGTGTATACTAGCCCTTTGCAGAGATTGCCAAGTAGAATTTGCAATAGGGTTTTTTCATTAATCTAGAAACAATTGTTATGATACAATGCACATAAAGGAAACATTAAGAGAAATATTTTTCCACCAAAGAAAATTAAAAAGAACAAGGTTTTATCTATCTGATTCAATTTATACTATTGTGTTAACTACTGTTATATGGAGCCTTGGTTGTGCAGAGTGCAGCCTTTATGAAATGGGATTATTTGTACTGCAGTTTGACATTAAGACTGAGTAAATAGTTTTAATTTTCATGTATGTAAAAAGGTAAAATTTCCCCAAATTACTTAATTCTCGGTGACTAAATAGACACATGCATGCAATGTTCTATAACAATATAGAAGTGCTTTACCACTGTCTTTTTCCCAGTCTATCCTATAGCCTTCTCCCCCTCCCCGTTTTCCTAGCTTGTGAACACAGTAAGGCTGGATCATACTAAGTAATACAGAAAGATTACCCTGCTAATTGTCTAAGATTGACTAGAACTGTTTAAAGTACATGAAAAAGTTGGCATCCAAACATGGGGGGAAAGCACTGGCAATAGAAATTCTTGGAGGATTTCTTATCATGGCCCCTGGCTAATGGTGAGCTGGTATGTCAGTACATAAAAGTCTGTTTCTTTCATACAACTCTGATTACCAATTAAAAGAAGCAAATGAGACTTATTTCTAGGTTTCTCACCAGTAGAAGTTAGATCAGTGGGTGCTGGACAGATGAGATATTTTTATCCCTTTTAATGGAAGTAGGTTTGAAACCACTGTAAATCCTACTTTTCTGAAATTTCATGTTTTTTAAAATCAATTCATTTTGCATTGTCATTTTGTTTATTTTGTTTACCTCTTCTGCCACTACATAAGTTATTTTTTTATTAAACTTATAGATATTTATAGATATTAGGAAGGATGGTAAGGTAACCATTCTTCTATTGTCAGAAAAAGAATACAAGATAGGGCATGTGTACTTACTCATTTGTATATATAGCTATTGAATTATAAATAATTGCTCCAATAGTAACAGAAATTATCTCATTATAATGGAGAAGACTGTGATCAGGAGTCTCACAAATGGACAGGTGTTCACGCTTGATGAGAAATTTAATCTGTGGTTCGCCTGTTTTAGAAATCTTTAAACTAGGTTTGCACTAGACAATCCTTCAGATAGATTTCTGTAACAACAATTGGCTATCCATAAAATGATGCCGGGTTAGTGAGTTATAGCCCATTGTCATGACTCTGTCTCCTTTGCCTTAGAGAAATAGCAGGAGATACAAGTGATAGATTTTCTCTTTAGCGGAAAACATTTTTCACCTTAATTGAGAGGTATAAACTTACAGTGAAATTGAAAGATCTCAGGATGGTAACATTCTATCAGGAAGCTCAGAGTACAGTAATTTACCAGAAGGTCGACTGCAGCTTCCTCTTGCTACAAAACAAATTATTATGCTGCAACTATACAGAGGCCCACCAGCTTTTTACGATTACATCCATCAGAGCTTTACTTTGCTAGAAAATAAAAGCCAAAGTAAGGAAGAGAATTACCTGGACGGAACTGCTTCACCAGAACAAAGCATTGCCGAGAAATATTGAAGATAAGAATTGACACACTAACAATGGGAAAGAAAAAAAACACAAAACCACAGATTAATGAAATAATGTACCATACTGGAAGTCATGAAATTTAATTGGTTAGGGTTAGATTTTAAAAGGTAAGCCTATGAGTTAACAGGCATCACTTTTAAATGATAGTTGCTAAAGTGAAGAAACTACAGTATTTTTGATTAAGGGAGATGTCCAAGACCACCTGATTTTGGAGACAATATCTCCTTCTCCCTTGTGCAATGAAAAATTGCTTTTCTGTATGATTACACATCCAGGGTCTTAAAAAGGCACTGCTCAGTTTAAGCTTGTGCTGGAATAACCTATTCACTTATAGTAGCAATGAAGGGATCTACTTGGTAATTAGAATGATCACAAAGAGATTTGCAACAAGCAGGATAGACATTTTGGAGCCACCAGGCCAGGGTGTTTTTCAGGTTATTAATTCCTTTATTCCTTCATGTGGAAGAATTTTCAGAGCATTTATTTGACAAAATCATTCAATCCCATTCACAGTTGGACACCAACTTTGATACACGTCCAATAGAGATGCCTGGAGTACAGTCTTGCCTGGTTATCTATGAATGGTTTTAACCTGTTGTTGCTGAGGAAGTGGACAGAGTCCTTATGGCTGTGAGCTCAGGCACCTGCTCCTTAGATCCATGCTCCTCCTAACTAAGGCTACTTGGGGGGTGTTGTGTGGTTGGGTTTTAGCAGTGGTTTATTCCTCTCTGAGAGAGGGGATCTCTCTGCCCCATAAGGAGAAATTGGTTGCCCCTTCTTCAAGAAGCTATATCACTAGATGCGATCATACTGGACAATTTTCATTCAGTATCTAACTTTGCTTTTTTAGGAGAGGGTTAGGGTTAGGGTTATCACATCGTTAGATGGCTTTCAACAGGATAATATAAGTTTGAAAACTGAATTTTATATTTTAATCTCTCCAATGCTGCCCATCCGATATAGATAAAAACACCCTAATAATACATAATTCGAAAAGGAGGACAAATGCTACTTCTTTTTTCTAAAATTATTATATTAGTGACCAGTGGTCTGAACAACAGAAGCCAGACCACAGATGGAACAAAATTATTGGTTCTGGAAATTTTCCACTCATGCATGTTGCCTTGGTACAATAAATTATATTATTTTGGTAAGTCAGATATATGAAGCACAAGAAAACAAAACAAATTTCCCATATTTTTATAGAAAAACATATTTTTGTATTACTTTATAGACAGCTTTATTGCCAACTTCTTGACAAAAACATTTTTAATTGATATACATGCTAGGTTTTCATGATAGCTTGTTAACTATCTAATATTAATTTTGATTGATAACTTGCCCTATTCCAGTTCTGGAATCTGTACAGATGGCTGAAGGGGTACATTTGAAAATCAGTGTGGAGAGAAAACATTAAAAAATGGAAAATGACATTTAATCATTGATTCACTGGGTATTCTAACACAACTAGTTGCAAAATTTATAACTAATAACATATTTAATGGATTTACTGGGACTGTCTATCTACTAAAGCCCAAAATTTTGAGGGAGGAATGTCTGAAGGACTGTTTTACTGTTCAATGATCTTTGGCGGTTTTCTCTGGAGCTGAGATGGTATTAAATATTATATTGGATGTTTTCTTGGAAAACGTTTATCCATTTGATTCTACTATACTGTAGTTTGTTTTATTTGAACACAACACACAAACACAAACAAAAAACTATTTTCATTCATGATGCTTTAACTCCACAGTATCCGTACCTATCCTTAAAAACTGAAGATTTTTTGTCTATTCACTTTTACTGATTTATTCCATTTTCATAAAAAAATTGTAAATGGCAATTAACAGGAAAAAGGAATCTTATTCATTTTCTCCTGCACTCTAAACTAGAAAACTCAAGATGCATCTTCAGGATCTTGTACTTTTGACAAAATGAAAAAAGTTGCTTTATTTTAATACATATTCCACCCTTTTCTTATGTCTATGTGGAGTTACAATGCACATACAAAAAGGAGAGAACTTGTGTTGCAAATGCTTTTGTCATTTGATCTCCTTGTCTTCTCCGCAGATACCTCTGGAAGCCTCTGCTTCCTTAAATGCAATGCATTAATTATTCTGAAATTTTGCAGGTTAGGTAGTTAAAGATATGTCTATGCTGCATAATGTAGTCATAATAAATGTCCAAAAAAACAACATTGGCACATTCTGTTTTGAACTCTCAAACCTGTATTGTGTAATCCTACCCCAAACCTATTAATATAAAATTTGGCAGGATTAATTCTTTCAGAACAGTTACACTAGTCGGAAAATTCCATCCAATCTACTCTCTGTGATGTTTATTTAAACATTTTTAATAATTTGTTTTATTCTGTTGCTACCATTTACAATAGACAAGAGATAAGAAGAAATAAACTTAAATCTAAGATCTGTAGAAATCCAGAATCAGAATGAAATGAATTCAGATTTATCTATTTCATTATGGGGAAACAGGGCTTTTTTTTTTGTCATAGAACGCCCAGAACGGAGTTCCAGCACCTTTTTTGGATGGAACCTTGTAGGGTAGGCAAGGGTGGGTTGTATGACATGTGTGAGTTCTGGCACCTTTTTTTTTTTTTTTTTTTTACAAAAAAAGCACTGTGGGGAAATGAAGATCTGCTCCAAATTATACCTTTTTTTGTTGGTGATCTGAGTTCATCTGAATCAAGTGCATTTAACTAAAGGTTTTTAAAGTTATTGGTTCAATGTTATTAATGATTCAACATTATTTCTGCTTTTTTCTTACTTTCGAAGATAACCAACATTTCTAGGTTTTGATACTGTAATTTCTTCTTCAAACTATCACAAAAATAAGAATATTTTCAGCTAGGAGGGTTTCTGTTAATATTATGGAAGGAAACATGTTTCCAGAAATTGAGGTGAAAGAAATTCTCATCCAATTATGTCAGTCAAATTGAATAGAAAAACTATTCTTAAAATGAAAAGAATATGCTATATCTTTCTACCATGTAATTATTAAACATTAGTTAATTTTTAAAAACTGAATTAGTAAAAATGGTTAAAAGAAAAAGACAACAACTCAGCATATACAGATAAGGTTGAATTTCTAAGAACTCAAAGGCAGATTTTATAAAGCTAAACTTTCAAAGCTTTGTGTTCTTTTCTTTTAATCAAGTTACTTCTATTCCAACTTTTATAGACATTTGAGAATTTTGTAAAATTCTTCTTTACAAATGAAGAAAAGGAAATTTTCACCTAATTTTTAAAAGCCTCATGAAATTAGAGTTCATATTTCAACAAAGAAACAGAGGGAGACTGGATAATGATTTCTTGAAAATGAGGTAACATGTGCCAACTCACTGAAGAATGGGTTATTTTTCCCCTTGAGATTTAGTCACTTAAAGACATGTACATAACAGATGGAACAATCAGAACCAAGCTGTCAAAGTTAAAGAACAAGATCAAATTAAACTTGAATGAAAGTGCTTTCATCACAACTGTCTTGTTTCTTTGCCATCTTGAAACAACAGGGAATATTCAAACATTAAAGATTTATAAATGTATTTTTTAACAAAAGAAGTAATTATTTGTTAATTTTTTACTAATAATTAAATCTTTGTGAACATGATTTTTCTTATTCTAGTTGAGAAATATTTATTTAGTTTCAATATTATTTAATAACATTTATTATTAAACAATATTTACTTATCAATGTTAACAGAAATAATGTTAAATCAATATTAAATAGGATAAAAATAATTACTCTTAAAATATTTTTACTTTTTTAGACAAATTGGATGGTTTAAATAGCCCTTTTAGCTTTGAATTGATGAGAACAGATTGCAGACAATTATTTTCCATTACATACACTAAATTTCATTAGACTAGAAATGTCTAGAATCTAAGATAAATGCAGATGTAAAGATCAGGGAAGACATCTTGAATGAGAAGTTGAATCTCAAAATAGGCATACATACAGCTCCGTCTGATTGCTCTGAAAGTTATTTTAGTTGTTGACATTTCTTTTAACCATTTGAACAATCATAAGGAATTTTGCAAATATCTCCAGTAACAAATACAATTCAAGGAAACCAGTCACCAGGAATATTCAAGTCCATTTTTTTCCAATGAAAAAATAGTTTTATTTAGTAGAACAAATTGGGCAAGGATGAGTTTTTAGTACATAACATAGAACTTGCAAGGCCTCCCCATCTCTGGGGAGTACAAGTACAAGGTCTGGGGTGGTTCCTTTGATATGTAAGGTATTGTTTCTCAGTTTTGTTTGCAGTATCTGTTTTTGTTTGTTTGTTATTATGTAGAATCAGCTCAAAGAAAGTTATATTATACTTTATTGGAGATAATGCCAGACTTTAAACAGAAGATTCATAGATGTCCATACGAAGCTATAATGGCTCAAAATAATACTATGCATGCCATGACGACATTGTGTTGTGGTGGAAAGCTTGCCCAATAAATACCAACAAATAGAGAGGATCCCACAAAGAGTTGGTTGCAGAGTCACTGGAATCTTGTACGCAGATGAGCCAAAAGCAAGAGCCACAGAGTTACACTGCTCTCTTGGTGTTGATTAAAGACAGTTTGAGCATGATAATGTCCGCCAGAAATTTGTAATCTCTGTTATTTGCATCATGATTCATGTGTTGTTAAGCCCCCCCATTGAGTGGGAAGGATTTTTGGAATTTCAAACAACCTTATATACTAACATTTTCATAATCCTTATTTAAATCAGGATAACCAATTTTGGGGTGCGAGAGGTAGTTATTTTTTTAAAGAAGCTGGAGAAGGGATTCTATCAATTTTCTCTTGTTTTCTTTCTTTTTTGTACAGAGAGAAAGACCAAACTTGCTGCAGACCATATTGTACTGGGAATGTATCTGGCAACATAATACACAAAAGACTGTATCTGATCAAGTATTATGTTATCAGAATGCCAAAATAGAACACAAGAGCAGGAAAAGAGTAGGCTTTCCTTGAGAAGTCATGAGACCTATACAAGAATTTAATCTGAAATTGACATCAAAAGCTCCTGAACAATAAGTCTCATGCACAAACATGCCAGAAATGCATACAATTTGTTTTTATTCTTACTCCCTCCCTAGAGAATACAGTCAACAAAACTTTCTTTCAGGTGCAGTGGAATAATGAGAGATCCATGAATCATTGTATGGTGTCCAGGATAGACAAGGGTATCAGAAAAATCTTGGGATGGCTGTTCTCATTTCCATGTTTCCCTCAAATTAAAGGAATATTTTTAAACTCATCATGTTAGCCTAGAGTTGCCCCACTGAATCCCGTAAACTCAGGAGATCTGTGTATGCACTGAACTATGCCCAGAGGTGTTTAATACTAAAGTTACATCAGGGATGCTAGTCAGATTCTACTTTATTCAACAAGAAAATTCATACGATAGAACTGTCACTGTCACTATGTATCATTCCACCAGTAGATGCTACCAATTTATACTTCTGAATTAGCATGCAATTTGTATTTGTTCTAATCAACAAAGTACAAAGCCTTCTCAAGCATGTCATTTTTTTATTGGTGTGTTTGTTTCCCAGCACTGCTGCTCAAGGTTAATTTCTTTGCTCAATCCTCGCTTTTGCCAATTTAATAAAAAGTGATTCCTTGATCCCTAAGCTCAACAAATCTTTGCTATTACTTCTTATATAGTGTTTTTGGAGCCAGAATTTATTTCATTTTTTTGCAGCACAATTGTTTAAGCAATGCTTATGTATCTAACACTCTAACACGCCATAATCCTAGTTTGATTTGGGTCTCAATTCAAATATATTCCTTTGATAGGTTTCCTTAGATATTTATCTCCTTTATAGAATGTCATTAAGAAAAAAAAATGTGAAAACCAAATTTTGCTTTGACCCATAATTTATCAGAAATTATTCAACTGCTGGAAAAGAATTACACAGATTCAAGTGGCTGTAATTTGTTTTTTGAAAGTTCAATCCTATAAATAATTTTTGAATATTAAAACTAATAGTACTTGAATAATAGGAACTTTTAATGGGATCGGGGAAGGCAACGGGGGAAGCACATTCCCTTTCTCAAATCGATGTTGAATTTTTGAGGTTAGTTACTAAGAGTGCTATCTCTTGATATATTGATGAAGTTACATCTTATCGAGAATGCCTTGGGATGACCTTGTAACACTCCTGCTTTGGGAGCTGCACTGGTTCTAGGTCTTCCAGGTCTAATTTAAGGTGTTGGTTATCACTATAAAATTCTACATGACATAGGGACCACCCATTTGAGAGATCACCTATCTTCTGCAGTTTTTGCCTATGCAGGAAGGAATGACAGAGAGGACATGCTCCGGTTCCCTTGGTAAAACGATGTCATCTTTCGGGACCCAGGAACCAAGCCTTCTTTGTTATGATGCATAACAATAGTTCTCATCCTGATGGCATTCAGGAAGACCATAAACGTGGCCTAAGCCTTGTGATAGGATGGATGGATCTTCCCTTGTTAGAGATGATTGATATTTCTTGTTTTGGGTTGATATTTTCTCCAGACTGCCATTTTTTCATTTCTCTTTTTGTACTTTTTATTTATGGTATTGTATTTATACTTTGTTTTATACTGTGAGACATTCAGAATTGCTCTGGAATCATATGATGCAAAATCAAATAAAATAAAAATATGCAATGAGATAAAGATAGTAGTATTGCCCTCTTTAACCAGACAGGTCCTCAGAATAATTTCTGCTGCTCAATTTCGGGGCAATATCTTAACATTACATCTTTTAATTAGCACACTTTTTTTTACTTTCCCCTAACTTTGACCATACAGTAATAAAGGAACACTGAAGGTTAAATGTGTGCATACTTGCATAATATTTACTAGCTGATCCAATTCCCCCCAACAGGCAACATCTTTCTAAGGGGCTATTAAAGCTGCTGTGTATTACAAAGGAAAACCCACACAAAAACATTTAGCCTTTCACACTAATAAATCCACTTTATTTAGAAAAAAAAGGGGGAGGGGGACAAAAAGCAGGGAAGTAATTACACTGATCTTATGACTGCTTCTTTGCACTGCTCCCAGTAAAAAGAAAATTCAAAAGTGTGATTCAGTATTTAAAACTTGGCACTGAAAATACAAAGTTGGATATATTTTAACTGGTGTGTATATATGTGTGTGTGATTAACAATATGTTATTGTTGGAGGTTAGTGTTGTTACACAACAATTTCCTATGATTTTGATTTAATGTGAATTCAACCACTCTTGATGGTTATGTTTCGCTTACAGTTTCATTATCACTATTTTTAATTTAAATCACCAATATTTTGAACATACCACTTTTTCTTACCTCTGTTTGTTTGAACAGAAGTCTAAATATACTTCAACATTCTTTGATGTTTAGTGTTTATGTGTGTGTTTGTGCTTCTGCATCTGGGTGCCTTTGCTAAAGCACGATAAAACAAAGTCGTTTTCCACAGGGGGATACATATGAACATTGATTAGAGGAAACATGTTTTAATATTTATACTCGGTTAGGGTCAGTTAAGATTCCAACTATGTAAGATTTTTTTATCAATCCTCTTTTTAACACAAGAGCCTACAGCAAAAAATTATTTGAAATGCTACCAGCAGTAAGACCTGCTGTTTTTCTAACCCAGCTCATAAAAAATAAGAAATATTAACCATTACATACACATTCATTATATGTGGATATAAATTACAACTATATATTACCTTATAGTTTATACTGTTTTCAGAGTTATTTAATCAGCCTATAAAATGAGGTACTGAAAAATATTTAAAAGAAACAGTTTTCCAAAATTTATATTGATGGATAAAATATAGATTGTAAAAAATCATCAACAACAAGTATAGGAAATTGGCTATATCACCAACTTTCCTCATACAGACTGCATTGGTTGGAACATTATAAATTACAGTGTACTTTGTATACAATGAAATTAAAGAAGTTCTAAACTTTCTTGCACCAGATCAGATTGTTTATTTATGTGGTCCTATGTTTTATACTCTGACTGGAATTACAGAAGGCATTGAAAATGTCATACAAAAAAGGATCTTTCCAATCAGCAGAACTTTGATCTTTTACACTGTAAATTGAATACATAATGAAAGGGAACCATGGTTTAATGGCACAAAGCATCTCTGCAAGCAGAAGATCTCATATTTTAACTGGCTTACCCAGTTAAACAAGTAAATAAGAATCCTGCTTTCTTCCATTCAGTTGCTACAGAGCTAGCATTCAGTAGATTAGGATTGCTGGATCATTCATTGATAAGCTATAGAAGAATTCTTATATGCCTATTCAAACTAAGCAGTCTGGAGCAATGTACTTCATGATTTAAAACACACAGAGAGACACACAATTTGTAATATAATATCATTCATTTAAGCAAGCTATTAATTTAAATAGACAGACAAAAAACAAATATAATATTGAAGGATACATATCAAGGTGTACTTTTTCTAAATAAGCATATTCTACAATATGATTTCAAATTTGATTTCTGTTGAATACAATGAAATATAAGTCATATTAAAATGCAAGTTCATAATAATGACAGTCCTGGGAAAGAAAAAGGCATCAGAAGGAAGCTCACATAACCCTGTCTTGATTCTTTTTGAATGATGGGGCAGCCAGACATTCTAGCAGCCTTTTAAGATTTTGTTATTATACCCTGCAGAAATAAAGTACCATACCTGTAATTCTTGCATTATCTATTTCCTCACCTTCCTGCCTTGAAAGGGGTGGCAAAGTTGTAATAATGAAAGTCAAGGAACACAGTAAAAAATGGGAATGCAATTAAATATTAAGAAGATCAAATGCCTGATAATAGATATAGCAATCAATCGTGGAATTATCACAGTATTCAGTGAAGATACTGAAGTGGTGGATGGCTCCTGCCTTTCAGGATTGCAATTGCAAACTAGCACTTAGTATAGCAGTAACAAAGGTTTTGGAAAAGATATTCAGATTTTGTGACATGTCTATTCCTATAAACTTTACAATCACATAGGCAATGTTTTTATTTCCCTATGATACTCTATAAAAGTGAAAGTTGGACTCTGAGAAAGCAGGATAACAAAGAGTATTGACACTTTTGCCTTTGGTGTTAAAGAAGAGCCTTGAGAATATCACGGAGAGCCAAAAAGCCCCAAACAAATGGATTACTAATAAATCAATCCAGATTTGTTTCTGATAATGTTTTTGATTATGGGGATATATTTGGTTTTCCAGAAGAGTAAATAAAATGCCTCTGGATACATGAGAAGATCTTGCTCTCTTGAGAAGTTTATAATGCTGGGAAAAGAGAAGGGAAAGGAAACAGGATGACCAGCACATGTGGCTAATCAGAACACTACAATTTTCATTCACGCCTTGAACAGAAAACTTAAAAACTGTAATAGACTTCTTTAATCCTCTTTAATACAATCGTATTTATGCAAAATTAGCTACATAATGTTGCCCTGTGCCTTATTCTAAATAATGTTTAGTAGCTTGTACAACTTATATGGATCTGCAGTTGACAATAAGTATAATTTCAATGTTGTTATCTTATTGGTTATTGAAATTTAGAATAGTATGGTTTTATTCAAAATAACTTTGTAATCTTAATGTATCATTGCTAAAACAAGAAGCTTTCTTTTAAGACATACCCATAATTTAACATATACTTTATCACAACTGAGACCACAAAAACAGAAACAGCCACTAAATAAATCCTTTTCAACAAACTACCTACAATGTTGACAGAGTAATGGTGCAGTAAATAATACACTGCAAACATACAGTGCAAATGCTACAAGCACTAAAATCTAATATATTACTGACCAGAGCTGATGTAACCCAATCCATCATTAGTATCTTTTGAATAAGCCAAAGTTGCCAATAGTGTGCAGCTTTCACTTGCTAAGAGATCTGAGCTATGGTTCCACAGAATATAGGGAACTTGTCCTGTATGCCAGAATAATACTCCCTTTCCCTAGCAAGCTGTTTCAGTTCCTAGCCATTCCTTTTTTTTTAATGGAGCATTATTTTAATAGAGGTTATGTTTTACCATCTACTGTAGCATTCAAAGATGCTTCTCCCCCAACCTCATGCTGGCTGAACATAGATAATATTCTGGGAACAAAGGATATACTGAATCTTTAATCTTGAATTAAAGTGTCTCACAAAATGAATATTCTGCTGCAGCTAGTATATAACATTATCACAATAGCAGAGAGAAGGGAAACAGTTGCTTTCAAGAGATGACCTGTATGGATGAAGTAAGCCTTCTAACCATACAGCCATTATCTTATAATATAATATTAACTGAATGCTAGCAGGGCAAAGAGGAGAGATTCCTGGAATAAGAGTTGAACTCTCACTATATTCAGAGTTTGTTTATGTATAATTGGGTGATTCTGGGCTTAAGTCTAATTTCTTAGCTTTGTATTTTAAGTCTAAGATGGATGAGCCCAATTAGCTGAATCTTTGAGGGAAAGAAAAATTCCAGTATAATTAAAGAAAATAATAGAAGAGGCTTACAATGCAGGCAATATTACACCAGATTTTGCCCTGAAATAAAATTTTAATCTAGTAGGAACAATTGCTGATGACATATTTTGGAGCAGGCAGTGGAGATAAAGAAGCATTTCCTATCTCTAGAATAATAGGAGTTCTGCAGCATGGAGTTAAATGGTTCATTGAAATACTGTGCTCTGTAGTCACTAAAAAAGTTACAGCATGACAGCTGCTTACATGGGAAGGCAACAAATGCTATGTGACCAGAGATGACTGGCATGACATGTGCATCTTACACAATCGTGTTCATAAGTATCTTAAAAATATTCTGTGGAAAAGTCTTTTTAAAATTATAATGGTACCAAAACCAACAAACTAGCTCATAAGACATTATAGTAGCACAGAAATAATGTTATTTACTGAAGAAACAATCTACAAATTGGTAATATCCAAAAATAGTAAAAATATTGTGAGGTACTGCATTTTCAGCAACTCAGTGATTTGTTATAATCCTCCAGAGATAACCCTTAGAAAATGTCCTTTTCCTTCTTAAAACAATGTTTTTGAACTGGCTTTCCTTGCTTCAGAACTCTCTTCCCTTGGAGGCAATGAGGGTAGCATAATTAAGAGCCAATTACATTTATCTTGACATAATGCCTTTGACAAGCTGGTTTAGTAGGGAGTAACTAGGCTGCTATTCTGATTCTTTGTTTTTCTGAATGGCTGGACAGAAGAATTAAGCAAATGAATTAAGTGCCAAAGGCACTTATTCAAGTTTAAATCTAGCTTTTGCTCTGTGTACCCGAAGGAATATTTTTTTGTTTTTTGCTCTACTCGAAACATTCTGCCAGAACATTCTAAATTATCTGTGTTCCAATAAAATTTGAATGCCTTACGTTTTCTGTGTTATGATAGGAGAAAATTGGAAATGTTTTGAATACATCAGGCTTAAAAAACTTTGGGAGCTTGAGACAAATATGCTCTTTTCCCCCCCAACCCCGTGGCTAAGTGAATAATTAAAAAAAATTGCTTTTGTTGTGTCCAATAAGGATTTTAACTCTTTAATTTTTAAAAAATATGCCCATTTTTTTTTACATAGATTAGTTTCCAGATAGCAATTAATATATAGACTACTACTCTATCTCATTCAAGCAACAAGCGTGTTTTCCAATTCATCTGCCTTATAGAAATAAGCTGAACAAAATGGAACTATAAAGGAAATGCATCTACATGAAGGGAAGTGTGTAGTGGGATGCCCCAGAGCTCTGTTTTGGGCCCAGTGCTTTCAACATCTTCATCAATGATTTGGATGAGGGAATATATGGGGAACTCATCAAATTTGCAGATGACACCAAGCTGGCAGGAATAGCCAACATTCCAGAAGACAGGCTTAAGATACAGAAGGATCTTGACAGACTTGAACATTGGGCACTATCTAACAAAATGAAATTCAGTGGTGAAAAATGTAAGGTTCTACATTTAGGCAAGAAAAACTAAATGCACAGGTACAGTATAGATGGTACCTTGCTCAATAGTAGTAACTGTGAGAGGGATCTCTGAGTCCTAGTGGACAATCACTTAAATATGAGCCAGCAGTCTGCTGCAGCTGCCAAAAAAGCCAGCACAGTGCTAGGCTGCATTAACAGAGGGATAGAATCAAGATCACATGAAGTGTTAATACCACTTTATAATGCCTTGGTAAAGAGATGTTGAGATTCTAGAAAGAGTACAGAGAAGAGCAACAAAGATGATCAGAGGACTGGAGGCTAAAACATATAAAGAACAGTTGCTGGAATTGGGTATGTCTAGTTTAATGAAGAGAAGGACTAGGGGTGACATGATAGCAGTGTCCCAATATCTCAGGGGTTGCCACAAAGAAGAGGAAGTCAAGCTATTCTCCAAAGGACCTGAAGGCAAGACAAGAAGCAACGGATGGAAACTAACCAAAGAGAGAAGCAACCTAGAATTAAGGCGAAATTTCCTGACAGCTAGAACAATTTCCTGACAGCTAGAACAACCTGCCTCCAGAAGCTGTGAATGCTCCAACACTGGAAGTTTTTAAGAAGAGACTGGACAGCCATTTGTCTGAAATGGTATAGGGTTTCCTGCCTGAGCAGGGGGTTGGACTAGAAGACCTCCAAGGTCCCTTCCAACTCTATTATTATTATTATTATTATTATTATTATTATTATTATTATTATTATTATTATTATTATTATTATTATTATTATTATTATTATTA
>NW_015387674.1:143011-173195 GCF_001527695.2 Protobothrops mucrosquamatus
CCAACAGTCCAATCTGGAGTGCAGATTATACTATATCCAACCTTTCTCTAGTTTAACCATGACCAACGCTGCATTGCTACTGAATTGAGTTTAAATATAGTAGCATTTGCTGTTATATTAGATGACTGCTTAAAGTCTTTCCAAGAAAGTCTGCACAGGACATGTGTGTTGACATACAACTGACTCTGGCTTTCTAATAGTCAAAGAATTCACATTGGCTAAGATAGTTTATAGTTCCATGCCAGTGGACAGATTGGATCTTTGACAGTTCATCTTAACACTATTATTAGGCTTGAAACAAGAAAACAATTACACAGGTGGATCTCAAGACAGTAACATATTGATAAGGAATGGTTTAAGGGTCAAAACCAACTCTTTCCAACCACTTGTGCTAATGTTGAGTTCAAATCTGTTCCTTCTCATCCAGTGTTTCCAGACACCAAGAAATAACCTCAACAATATCATTTTATTTGGACATAGAGCTATAACTAATATCAGCATATTGAGAATGCTTTACCCCTTACTGACAAATGACCTCACCCATTGGTTTCATGTAGATGTGAAACAAGAGTTCTGAGAAACTCCACACTGGCCCCCATCAACACCAAGTGGAACTGACCCTGGGAGAAGGATGAAAACTTTGTATTACTTTGGCTCCCCCACTTACAACTTTTTGAATTGATCCAGAAAGATACCACAATCAGCCATATTGAAAGCAAGGATGGATGCATAACACCTATGCCATTTCTGCCATAGATTATCCACAAGCATGATCAATTGCTATCTCAGTCTCATATCTAGACATGAAACTTGACTGAAAGGGGTACAGGTAATCTCTAAATTAAAAAGTGACCTATAGCTGCCCATCTTTCAGGGAATTTATATATACTGCTCAAAAAAATAAAGGGAACGCAAACCCCTTCAGTTCCATGGTAAAATGTTCCCTTTATTTTTGTGAGCAGTATAGTTAGTAAACAGTTGTGGAGGAATAAAAGTACCTCCTTTTAAAAAACCATTAATCGGTATCTAATGTTGTCCAGTTTAATAGCTTTCTCTATTTTACGTTATATTGTTGTGGATTGAAATGAAAAATATTCTTTTTGTCTTTGCTACTAGTATAATGCAATTCAGATCAGTTTTGTGCAGTTAAGTTTCTATTGTTCCAAATACCAACTTCACGCTGACAGTCCAGTAGGAAGGCTGCTAATTATTAATAGCAAGCAAACAGTTACCAATGGTTATATGGCTCTGTGTACTTTACAGCACATTAAATCTAACGTACTTATGGTGATTTTATCAGGTAATACACAAAATGACAATGATTTATCATCTATTCAACAAACTCCTAAGTTTATAAGATAATGAAGACATAACAAATGGGGAATCAACAACAAATGGGGAATCAACTTTGTCTTTCGAGGCTTCTCTTCATTGCCCCAGATCAATAACCATCAACATGTTTATCATGCAGACATTCGCAATAGTAAGTTGGGGTCCCAGTTACTGCTCCCATTGCTATTGTCAGAAGACTGAGGGTATTTTTCTAGTATCTCATTTATATAGAGAAAACTAGTAGCAAAAGCAAACACTATTAACCCTGCAGTGCTAGCTCTACACAAAAATGTCCCCTTATTAGAAACTGCTTGAATGCTGGCATTTGTCAAATAAAAAGAATTCTCACAGAGAAATCTATTTATGTATTTTAACATATTCAATCACTGAACAGATCTAGGCATTCCTGACAAATAGGATAAGATAGGATAGAATTAGAATAACAGAGTTGGAAGGGACCTTGGAGGTCCCCAACCTATGGGCCACAGCCCACTACCGGGCCCTGGCCTGCTGGCCACCGGGCTGCAGGAAAAACCAAAAGTACAAGTACAGATTTGGTGAAACCTGGCTCAAAAACAGTAACTGTGAGAGAGACCTTGGAGTCCTAGTGGACGATCACTTAAATATGAGCCAGCAGTGTGCGGCGGCAGCCAAAAAAAGCTAATACAATCCTTGATTGTATAAACAGAGATATAGAATCAAAATCATGTAAAGTATTAGTATCACTTTATAAAGCCTTAGTAAGGCCACACCTGGAATATTGCATCCAGTTTTGGTCACCACATTACAAAAAAGATGTAGGGACTTTGGGAAAAGTGCAAAGAAGAGCAACTAAGATGATTAAAGGCCCGGAGACTAAAAGGTATGAAGAACAGTTGCAGGATTTGGGTTTGGTTAGTCTAGAGAAAAGAAGGACTAGGGGGCACATGATCAGTGTTCCAGAATTTAAGAAGTTGCCAAAAGAGGAGAGGGACAACTTATTTTCCAAGCAGCAGAGGGGCAGGACAAGAAACAATGGATGGAAACGAATCAAGGAGAGAAGCAACCTGGAATTAAGGAGAAATTTCCTAACAGCGAGGACAATTAACCAGTGGAACACCTTGTCCCCAGAAGCTGTGGGTGCTTCATCACTGGAGGTTTTTAAGAAGAGACTGGGCAGTCACTTATCTGAAATGGTATACAGTAGTGTCTCCTCCTTGAGCAAGGGGTTGGTACCTTCCTCCTCTCTTCTGAATGATTGAAGATGCTTATATGAGAGAGATGCTTTTATGCCATTCAGGCTTTGTATTTGAAACTAAAATTGCTAGGTTCATACAAGGCACTAAATCTTTAATATGAATTAACAAAACCATTTATAGCATAGCATAACATAGCATACTATGGCCAAACAAATAGATCCTATTACAGATTGCAGCTTGTGTAATTATATTAAACTGGGTTCCTACAACATCACAAACTGCTCAATCTCTTTTTAGCCTTAGTGTGTGAATCTTGTATCAAGCCTCTCTATAACTTATGCCTGCTGCAGAAATATTGCTTTATGTTTCACACATGTGCCCTGTAATGCAGATATGATATACGATATATGATATGATATATGTTATGATATGATCCTCCCCTTAGTTGTGAGAACTAAGCAAGAGAATGATCCTTGACATCCTCTGAATAGACATATGCCCCAAGCCCGCCAATTCAGATCTAGGATCAGCTTTTTGAGGGTACACAAGAAAAAAAATTAGGAAAAAACAGGATGCTGATGGGATAAAAGGTATAAACATAAACCTGGGAAGTAAAGAAAGAACAATATTTAATGGAGATGAGGCAAACAGAGAAAAATTGAGTAAGGAAAGAGGGAGAAAAACCTTAGGAAAGTTTTACATAAAAGGATTAAATTCCATAGATAAATGATTGTTTTTAAGCAAGACCTAATTTTCAAGCTAATTTTCAAGCTCCCTTTTCAGCAGGGAGGTACAAGTATTTGAGGTCATGCTACTTTCTTTTTTTATGGGTCCTATTTTTACCAGCAATATAAAAGAATTCCCTATTCCTAATATAGGGCAATTATTTGGGTGGGATGGGGAAACCATTTTCCTCCTAGTTAAGGACAATATTTGCATCTCAGGTGATATAGCTAGGAAGTAACCAATATGCTGAAGAGCTCCCTTTAGTTAGCCATATAGACCAGGGGTAGTCAACCTTGGCTCTTTCATGACTCGTGGACTTCAACTCCCAGCTGGCTCAGGAATTCTGGGAGTTGAAGTCCACGAGTCATAAAAGAGCCAAGGTTGACTACCCCTGATATAGACTAACAATATGACTACGTGCAGTTTCAAATGTTATCATGACAATATCCTTCCTCTCTATACTATCTTGCATAGTAATTAAATTGCTGAGCACAAACAACAAAACACATTGAGGAATAGATTATGTGCCTAGGGGCAGAATGAAATGCTTAATATTTTCTTAAATTTGCACTATCCTGGTTTTATTAGCTAAAACATTATTTTGTTTAATCATTTTCTATTTTAGCTAATGAAAACTGACTTCAGATCCAATGTAGTTTGCAAAACAAGACAAACTTGGATATTTCTAATTTGATTGAGGCTTTTCTTTTCTTTTTTCGCCAGCTGCACTATTGATGCCAATTTCTGTCATGTGCCATCAATAGCTAACACAGCGAGTGACTATGGCAATGCCCCTGAACGTTTTGTACCTCTAGGTCAATATGAACTTGATGGAGTTCATTTGTGCACATTTCCCCTTGCATGCTTTTCCCTTTGTACTGTTTAATTACATAAGCTTGGAAGGAATTTTCAGATCTTCTTTCAGCTGTCTTCTTGTAAATAAAATAACGAGAAAGAAAAAACCTCCAAACTTTCTTTTTCACTGCTATCACTTAAAACATCATTATTTAAAGAGTATATAAAGCCAAATCTGCATATGGTATTGTGATATCAGAATTATCAACATAAATTGTGCATCACAAGACAGAGACAGCACATTTGGGCTTATACAAATTTCTTTGTAAAAACAGAGCTCTTTTCTACACAGCATACAAAGAGTATAATCTTCCAATGCTTTCTGATGTGGAAGACAAAATCGTTGACAAAAGTTATTTCCCACACCCTTAATATGGAGAGTCAAGGTACTACAGTGTATATAGTGCTGGACATGGATCCAAATTTATATTTCTATTGCAGATAATATACCTGCCACAAGAAACAATCAAATTATTGATTTTTCTTAGCCATCTACTACAGACTTCTCACACAAATAACAAAATTAATCCACATGTAAAATATGATAGTGCACATTCAAATTCCTTGAATTTCCTGGAGGAAGATTCGTACATCCCAGTAGCAGAGCATATGCTTTCCATGCAGAAGGTTCCAGATTCAATTACAGCAATTTTCAGATGGAAGATAATATTATCTCGAGGACCTTGATTATTTAGCATAGACAGTATACACTGAACTAAATGGATTAAGAATAGAGTATATAATGGCAATAGTTATAAAGAGCTTGTTTTGGGTTAGTGGGTTGTATGAGCCCAGTCGTTTTCATTTATTCAGCAAATCACAATTAAAGCAAACTTAGTTTAGTGCACTATATAAACCCAGCCAGCAGGACACCTTTTCATGTTTCAAATATAACAAACAAATAATTACACTGAAATCTTTCAAGTGAGCCTGACTCCTTGATCCCAATCCCATGACAGGTTTGATGGACTAGAAATCAGGAAGCATGAATTCTAATTCTCCTTTAGGCATGAATGTTAGCTAGGTGACTTCAGGCCACTCATTCTCTCTCAACCCAACCCTTACAAGATCGTTCTTGTGAAGAGTATAGTAGATAGGAACAGGAGTTATACAAAATAAAGGTGGAATATAAATCTAAAGATTAATAAATAATGTAGCAAGGTTAAACACCTAATGTGGCCACCTAACACAAACAAATGAACAAGGCATGCATATTTGCATAACATTTTGAACATATGTTGATGTTTGTATCTATATGATAAATGTAATCAATAATCTGAATAAGAAACATTAAAAATAATTATACTAGTAATAAATCTCATCATATTGACCAAATTATTTATGATCCCATTGTTCAGGCTGACACCCAGCTCTCATTGTTACAAATTCAAAGTCTGATTTTGACAGTTTTGATCTTTGAATTAGATACTAATTGCATTCTAACCTTGCACTACCCATTAGGCAATGTAAGGCAGCATGTTTTGATTTCCATCTAGCTATTTAGTTTTTTAGAGTTTCTATTAATGATTTAGTATTATTTTTACCACTGTAGTTACTTAAATTTCTGATTCAGGTCCCAAGTCAGAAATGAAAATAAAATCCTATTTTTACAAATTGTGAAACCAAAACAAAATACTACTGTTGAATCCTTTTCTAAAAAGCTCCAAAAAATAATCTTAGTGTCTCAGCAGTTACCCAGTTTTCACATTCAAAGCCAGCTACAAATAAGTGTAACGATACTGTAGACTCAGACTTCAATCTGCATCCAAATTTCAACTGACCAATCTAAACAAAATGTAATAAACCATAAACTTGGGAATAACCATTTTTTCCCATGCAATCATCTGAAAGGTGTACACTTATAATTTTAATTGACAATATATATTCACTCTTTATAGTAACTTTTTTATAAGTTTTATATTTTGACAAGTGACTGTAAAGAAAACACATCCGCAAGGTTATGGCTATGTAGCTTATCTGTGAAGGTATTTTTTTTACACCATTAGGAGGTAAAACAAACATTTCTGAACATGTTTTCTCTGCTCATTCATCTATTAATGTGATACCACAAATACCACAGCTAAGGCCACTGTGCTCATTCAGCTATGAAACTTACTAAATGGCTTTGGACCAGTCAGTATCTTTTAGTCTAACTCCCTCTTATAGTATTCAGCATGCAAAGAGAATACATTCTCCATGAAGAATACACTGAGAAAGAAAATGAGGGACATAAAAAAGGAAGTACTATATTTTAATAAACATATTACTGTAAACAAGCATTGTGGTGGAAAGCAAGGCCCCTGAGACTCCAGTTTCTGCCTCTGCTGCAACATCCAGCTGGTTATTCTCACTGTTGTCCTTATGCTGTTTGCAGCTCCTCTCAGCAGTGGGAACTCCATAGCTTCAAAAGTGAGTCACTTGCATATAATGTAATACCTGCAGGAAGAGTGCTCCAAATACATCCAGTCCTCAGCACACAGATACCATGCACCATCCCAAAACCAAAAAATGAAACCAATAAATACCACAGACAGCTCTACAGACAGCAAGAAAAATGATAAAAACTCTCTCACACTCACACCCCACTGTAACATTACAAGCTTCTCCAACCCCAAATATATGCAATCAGTTCTGAGGCAACTGAAAATTGACTTCCTAGGGCATCTTTTATCTTCCAGCAAGGACTGTTATCTGCAAGAAAGAAGATCAGTAGACATGTTGTTGACATAAGAAAACATACAGTGAATTCTTTTGAATTGCCAGCATTTCTGCATAAATATGAACTAAAAGGTGATTTATATATTTATTGGGGAATATGATCCAAAGCTACATATTTGTGTGGCAAAAGTAAACTTTTGCTTTCAGTAACTGGTGTGTCCCCTTGGCCATCAATAATTGCAACTGAACATTTCTGATAACTGTTGATCAGTTCTGCACATCAGTTTGGAGTAATTTTAGCACATTCCTCCTTATAGAACAGCGTCAACTCAGGGCTCAAATTAGCTGGCCACTTTGGGTCCTTCCACACCATTATAGAGGCTTAAGGTCAGAATTTGGTCATCTCAAAACATTAACTTTCATATGCTTTAACCATTCTTTGGTCATACGATTGTTTGTTTTGGGTCACTTTCTTCTGCACTTGCTGTCTTGCAACAAAAATCAAAGATAAAAAAAATATTTCTTAACTGCTTAACTCTTTTTTTACATTGGCCTTCATGTAAAAAGAAACTATAGCCCAGCCTACTAAAAACATAACTGTAAAAAACAGACTAGAAATAAAAAATTAAAAGAAGCAAGAAAATGGTAAGAGAACACCTGTCTGATCTTGATGAATATAAATCACTGGGATCTGATGGATTATATCCAGAGTTCTGAAGGAGCTGCCATATGTTACCTCAGAACCATTGTACTGTATCTTTAAAAAATCCTGGAGCACAGGGAACTGCCAGGGGATTGGAAAAGAGATGATGTGGTTCCCATCATCAAAAAAAGGGGGGGGGAAACATACCCAAGAAACTACAGACCAATCAACCTAACATCAATACCTGGGAAGATACTGGAAAAAATAATAAATAAACAGATCTGTGAACATCTAGAAACGAAGTTATAACTAGTAGCTAACAAGGGTTTGTTAAAAACAGATCATGCTGAATCAATCTTATTTCATTCTTTGACAAAGTGACTAAATTAGTAGACCAGTGAAATGCTGTGGACATAATATACTTAGACTTCAGCAAGGCATTTAACAAAGTAGACCACAAACTACTTCTTGATAAACTAGAAAGCAGATAGATGGCATAGACAGCATCACCACCAGATGGATTTGTAACTGGCTGACAAACTGTACTCAACACCCCAGAAGATAAACTCAGGATCCAAAAAGATCTTGACAGACTTGAACAATGGGCCCTATCCAACAACACGAAATTTAATGTGGAGAAAAGCAAGGTTTTACACCTAGGCAGGAAATACCAAAGGTATTACAAGAACAGATTAGGTGAAACCTGGCTCAAAAACAGTAACTGTGAGAGGGATCTAGGAGTCCTAGTAGACAATCACTTAAATATGAGCCAGCAGTGTGTGGCAGCAGCCAAAAAAGCTAATACAATCCTTGATGTATAAACAGAGGTATAGAATCAAAACCATGTGAAGTATTAGTACCGCTTTATAAAGCCTTAGTAAGGCCACACATGGAATACTGCATCCAGTTTTGGTCACATTACAAAAAAGATGTTGAGACTCTGGGAAAAGTGCCAAGAACAACAAGTAAGATGATTAAGGGCCTGGAGACAAAAACATATGAAGAACGGTTGCAGGAATTGGGTATGGCCAGTCTAAAGAAAAGAAGGACTAGGGGGTGACATGACAGCAATATTCCAGTATTTGAGGGGCTGCCACAAAGAGGGAAGTCAACTTATTTTCCAAAGCACCAGAAGGCAAGACAAAAAACAATGGATGTTCCCACTATGTTTCACAGATGGGATTATTATTATTAATAAGGTTCTTATTTGGAATCTTGTGTTTGTCTTTCACCAAACATAATCTTGTGTTTGTCTTTCACCAAACATAACACTTTTCATTCCTACTAAAAAGGTGTACCTTGGACTCCTCCATCTACTGAACATCCCTCCAATAGCCTTCGGATTTGTCCATGCAGTCTTTGCAAATGTAGAGGGGCAGCAGTGTTATATTTGGAGAGCAGCAGCTTTCTCCTTGCAACCCTCCCATGCACACCACTGTTGTTCAGTATTTCCTGAATGGTGGTCACATGCATTGCTGACATTCCCCAATGGAAGAGAGGGCTTTATTTCCTTAGATTTACCTTGGGATTCTTTGCAAACATTACACACTTTGTTCTTCATGTGATCTTAATTCCTATGAAGGGTAATAATGGTGCTGTTTGTATATATTTGTATATATTTTGCATGATAGTGAAATCCAACTCTTTGGAAATAGTTTTGTGACCTTTTCCAGCCTCTTGAGTATAAACAACTGTTTTCAGAGGTCCTCCGAAATCTTTGTTTAAACCATGATACATTTCACATACCTATGTTGTGAAGATCAGGCTTTGACAAAGAATACATAGAATTATGTTCTTTAAATAGGGCAAGAACCTCCACACTCATATCTCATTATCATCCCATTGATTGAAGCACATGACTAATTTCCCCTTCAAATGAACTGACAATCCTAGATGTTCACATACTTTTGCCACACAAAAATATGTAATTTTGATTAATTTTCCTTAACACCCAAGTATACGTTTCTTGACTCATGTGTTTAATTGGGTTCTTTTTATCTATTGTTAGAACTTGAGTGGAGAAGGGATCATGTTTTAGATCATATATATGAAAAAATATTGAAAAAAAATCAAAGGTTCAGAAACATTTAAGAACCATTATACAAATAGAAGATTAGCATTATTTTCCTTGCTAATTAGTTTATTATGAAGCCAGCAGTTAAATTATGGTTATAACTAGGATGCAATAATTGACACCAGTACAAAGCGATTCCAGAAAAAGAAAGTAAAATTTTAATGTTTGGATTTAAAATATAAAAATACTAAAGGTAGACATTATATCATCTAGCATGACGAGCAATTTCTAAAAGTTTAGAATGACTCATAGTTTGACACCAGTCTGGGTATCTGATGTAGGCCAGATTAAGATAAATTCATGTATATTCATAAAAAATGGCAGATATTGCATCTACTGAGTAAACATTATAGAAATATAATCATGAAAAAATATTTTTGCAATGCTTTTGGCCAAAGCACTCCATATTGTTTACATGAACGATAATGGCTAAGAGGCCATTTAGAAGAAGCAAATAAGGTTTAAGTGCCCTAATGAAGGTACATAATAGAATATAAGCCACATTTCTTAGAGGCAAAAAGTCAAACAGGACCAGTTGAGCGAGGGATTGTTGCCATCTTTGCTTTTCCTAAGCAAATGTTTTCATCCAGCTAGGTTGTGATGCCTAATTAACTCTGACTCTTTTAGGTTGCTAAGTAAGCTTAGTCCTGATTAGTACATGGTTGGCACTATTTAGCAAGTCGAGGACTGCAGGCTAGCTTGAAGAAAAAACATTATGCAGGAAGATAGTGGCAACCCATGCTTATATTATGAGAAAAATATGGATATGTTGATAAAAGTCACAAGGTATTGAACTCTATATGAAAGCCACTTACTATTATTTTTAAGCAGCTTTTGAAAGACCTTAGCCTAGAAGAATAGTACTTTTATGTCTTATTAAATTTTTTTATACCACATTTATTATTTTTTATAAATAACTCAAGGCGGTGAACACACTTAATACTCCTTCCTTCCATTATTTTTCTAGTCCTCTGTTTTCACTCTAAAATACTTGAAAAATGTTGAAAAACAAATAGTGCCCAAGGGAGGAGAAATCAAATATATGACATTGGATAGGAATAATTGCATAAAGTATTCCATAACATGGGAAGAGAACGTTATTTTGACTAAGTACACTGTTAACTTCTCTTTTTTTAAGGGGCATACGGAAAAAATTATTGGAGAAGAACTAAGGTAAAATAATTATTTTATCTTTGGTAGTTTTACCTAATGCCCTTTCCATCTTTAAAATTGGAATCACAAAAGCCTTTTAACAAGCCATTCTCCCACTGATAAAAAGCAAAAGCAGTTTGCATCTTAGTCTCCAAAGTACCACAGAAGCCATTTTCCACTCACTTACTTCAAAAGCCATTAAAACAACTTGTTGAAGGACAGCAGTAGGGGGTTAATGGAAGGCAAGGCTTAGAAACAATCTTTAGATTTTTTTTTCTAAAGAGTTTCTCACAGATCCTTCCAACAAAAATGACAAAGATCTTCACAATTCTTACCCATCTACCAAAATCAATGGAAAACAGAATACTAGTACCTTCAGAGTTAGAAAAATATGCTTTTTCAAGAAATGTAGGCGAAACATATAAAACATTTAAAAAAGAAAATAACTAAAATTACTAGAAAAAAGAGAAAAGAATCTCTAGAAAAGAATCTCTAGAAAAAAGTTTGGTTTCAAACACAACATTAAATCTTGACTGTAGAGTAAGTCTGAACAGTCTTTTCATTACATCAATAGAGAGCAAGTTCACATACAAAAAGAAAACACATATCATCAATCTAAGATTGTAACTCTTAAGTGGCACGGTCTTTCTATCACACAAAAATATCTTTTTCTGCACTCCCTGCTCAATAAGTCTATAATTCTTCAGATGTTCAATACTTAATTTAGAACCACATTCACATTTTAAACAAGTTATTCTTCTGAAAATTGTATCGACAAACCTAAAATGAAGTATGGTGAGACAAGCATATATCATATGCATCCCTGTTTCCTCCATTATTTTAGTTTAATGATAAAAATATATCCAGCAAAATGTGTCTAGTTTCTTGATGAAACAATAAATTACATATAAGAGAAGATAAATACATTCTTTAAAATTTCCATACAATATCTTTGACCAGTGAGGATATAATCCCATTTATAAAAGGGAAGGAAATCCATACTTGGTAATAACTTGTTTTGAAATTTTGAACTGTTTAATATTAAGGGTTTTTGTCCAACAAAGCTATCACTGCCTATTCCAATTTTTATGATTCTGTACCTAAAATACCTGTTAATGAGCTATATTATTCGAGACTTGTCATACTTTTATAAAATCAGACTCTGCAAGGTAGATAATTTGAAATTTTCAGATTTTAAGCTTTCTTTCTTCCAACTTTGAATACTGCTGGAAAAAGTAAGTACATTTTCTTGGCTCCAATATTTCTAATAACGGCATTGGCCCCATTGTCAGAAACAACCTCAAATAGGGATTTCTTATAATTATCTACCAGTCTCAACATTGACTGGGAGGAATCTTTTCCCACTCCTCCCTGTTTTTCAGCTGTGTGATGTTTGAAGGATTTCTTGCATATATAGCCTATTTCAAATTACTCCATAGCATTTTGCTGTGATTTAGACCTAAGCTTGACTTTGCTATTCCAGAACTATCCACCTTTTCCAGCTATTCCTTGGTGGATTCACTGGAATGTTTAGAGTCATTGTCAAATTGCAAGGTCCACTTTTGGTTAGGCTTGAGTCTTCAGCAGATGCTCTCGCATGGTCCTCTAGGACCCTCTGGTACAATGAAGATTTCATAGTGAGCTTCCCAAGCCCTGATGCAGCAAAGCAGCCCCAAACCATATCATTTCCACCACCATACTTTACAGTTCATTCTGGTTCAATGCTGTCTTTGGTTTACAGCAAACATGTATTTGGATATTGTGCCAAATAACTATATCTTTGCCTTGTATGTTCAGAACTATAATGGTATGTGGGAATGACCTTGAGAGACAAGGGAAAGGGAATATCTGACAAGAGGGGGAGGAGCTCCAAGTAGCTTAAAGATCAGAGAGAGAAATTTAGGAAGGTCCCGCCCTAACTGATCAAGCTGTTAAGTGACGGTAGGAGATTTGTACTTTCACACTTGCAAGATTGTTAATATAGTCTTACAATAAAATAAAATTTGCTCTTCCAGTTGTCTGGTTTACCTGGGAGGGCTGACAAGAACAATTGTTCCAGAATTCTTGGTCTTTGCCTAGATGTTCATGAATAAACTTTAGTCTTACCCTGATGTTTATATAAGGCAGGTTCCTCCCTTCTAAAATGTTCTAATAATTTTTATCTGATCTCGTATGCCTGATTCTAATTGTAGATATTTGAAGTATTGATAAATATAAAGGTGTAAAGTTTTCCACATGTTGAAAGTGACATTTGCGTTTATTTAAATTTTATTCGTTTGTAAAGTTTATTAGCTGTCCAGCTTACCACACGGTAACTTTGGGCAGCTTACAATATTAAAATTGCACAATAGACTAAACCAGCGGTTCTCAACCTATGGGTTGCGACCCCATTTGAGGTCGATCTACCATTTCACGGGGGTCGCCAAGCAAGGCTGTCCGCCATTTTTTTTCCTTTTCCGGCGGGTGCCTTACCTCCCTTGAGCTGGGCCAGCTGGTGGTCGGCCTGCTCCGTCTCTGCCGCTTGCCAGCTACGCCTCGGCCGGCGCAGGGGGCGGAACCACGCAAGTGCAGCGCTCACGAGCAGGGAAAGTCCTCGACTTACGACCGGTTGGGTAGTCCTCGACTTACGACCGGTTTAGTCCTCGACTTACGACCAGTTTAGTCCTCGACTTACGACCGGTTGGGGGTCGCGGCATTAAAAAGGTTGAGAACCACTGGACTAAACACATAAATGGTATATTTATCAAAATTTTTGAAATAAAGATCAAATATTGTATGTTGGAATATGATGAAGTTAAAAAATTCAGTGGGGTGTATCTACTTTTTCACGAGTTTATATACAGTAAATGAATGCTGCTACTTAGATTCTGGGAGAGATAAAGTACTTGAAAATATTTAATTGCAGAGATAATTCTCACAATTGCAAACATAATTCTGCGTTGCAGATGTCATAGGATAAGCACATTCCTAAAAGTGCCTTTTAAAACAAACCAACAAACAGAGCAAAACACAAAATGATGGAAACAGTATTTAATAATATTATTCAACTTCCTCTAAAGCTGAGCTTTGCAGATCTTCCTGAATGCATTGCCAAGAGTGTGCTATGGCAGACTTTCCTGGTAGATTATTCCATAGCTCTAGGGCAATGACAGAGAACTGACACTGTCATTACCTCCCACAATGATGGCAAATAAAGCAAAGGACCTGATGAATAACCTAATTGGAGAGCAAAAAACCCTTATGGGATGGAAATGATGATCTCAAATGTAATGTCCTTATAAATTCTGCAGAATATTTAAAACAGCAACCTAAACTGAGAAGTTATTTAGATGCTACGCTTGTTCATTTTATCGAACACAATCCAGCAAATAAAAATTCAGTCTCTCCTTCTTGCACTATTCTATCTAGCTTCAGCATCATAAACTTTCTAACCTCAGAGACCATCTAAGGATCTGACCTATGAATAATCATTTATTTTTTAAATACTTAGATGGTATACTTAATGAAGGATTTAAAAACTTTTGACTTAGAAGTGAACTTTAATAAAGAAACCTGGTGTTCTCTTTTTTAAAAATTAAAAAGTAACAAGTAATTGACGTGAGTACTATGAAAATATATACTTTATTTATAGAAGCATTTACAGATATTAGCTTTGTAAACTCCCAAGAGGTGTATATATTTAAGATAAAATCAGAGGAAATTTAATCACCAAACCCATTTTTACAGGCCCTAGAACCCTCTCTGAATGCATCACTATATTTCAATGATATAATTTCTGAAATTGCCTTATGCTTTGTTATCCTTGAAGTCTGATGGTAGTACCATACATTTAAAATAAATTATGCCCATTTCAGAAAATGGGAAAGGGCCACCTGTTTGTAGCAAACAGTGCCAATTTCACTAACATTTAGAAGACTGGTATTTATTTAATTTATTACATGACCATATTTTCCAAAATGTTTATACTAGGAAATATATTAATAAAATAGCAACAAAAGCATTTTAACTCAGAAATTTTTAAAAAATAGAAAATCCTCCTGGCATCTTTTTAAAATTGCTTCCAATATGAATATGACCAAGTTTGCTTGTTTGAATTTAAGCAAAAGCTGGATAATCCAGAGTGTTTATTATTTAACTGTATCCCACCTTTATAATTTTATTATAACTCAAGATACTGAACATATCCAACACATCTTATTGCTCCTTTTTCCCCACAACAACCTTGAGAGAGAGTGACTGGCCCAAAATCACCAAGCTGGCTTTCATGGTTAAGATAGGACTTGAACTCATGGTCTGCTGCTTTCTAACCTGACTGCCTTAACCACTCAACCAAACTGACTCTCTTTATTACTATCAATAAGCATTATGCCTGCAAAACACAGCTATGTTTTGAAATTCTGTAACTTAATGAATTAAATAGGTTGCATAACACATGCATTAGATTGACAAGACAGCTTATTATACAGAGGTGAGGTAATATGTTTCCACTCACCTTTCTTTCTGACATAACTTTTGTATACTTGCAAAGTCCATTCCATATTTATTTTGTAAATCAAAAACAATCCATATACCCAATCTGACAAAACAAGAACTCTTTAAAGGTGGCACTTTTGCAATTTTGGTTTCAGAGCTAACTCTCAGAAAAATGAGCAATGAAAACAGAACTGAAGGCATGAAATTTGATAATAAATCTTTATGTAAGCATTACTTATAAGCGCCCCTTTTTTATTCTCGTATCCAATAAAATACTCTTAACATGTTTAAGAATATAATCCCTCAACTAAGTGTGTATTTCTTCCTTTAATATGTGTATCACAAACACTACCTTCTGTAAAGCAAAGACATTCCCATAATTATATTGAGCAGATTAATGAAAGAACACTCACCTTGAAACGTTTTGCCTTTAATGTATTCATCATCGCTCATCACATCTGTCCCTGCAAATCCCATTTCCTATTCTATTCATGAGGTGCAGCAACCTGGAGCTTTAGTGATTATAGCCACACTTTTCCCATGGCCTTCTCACCTCTCATCTCACCCTTAAGAACCCCATTCCATTGTTTATCATCTGTTCTCTTCTCCTAGAAACTGCTGTTAGAAGTTCACTTACCCCTAATCTTGCCTGCTGCCTTTGATATTCTTTCTAATCCAACAATCTGTCAACTGGGGCATCAACCCATGTCCAAGCCAGCTGCTCTCTCCCAGGCTTCATACAAAATGTTCAGAAGATTGTGATCCAGCAAGAAAAACTTGAAGCAAATAATTAATGTTGATTCGATCAGAGCTCATGACTTTAGTGTGCTATTAAGTAGACGACTGAAGAAAACTAACTTTTTAAAGTTTGTTTAAACTTGGCTGTTAATACATTAATGAAATTCTGGTCAATGTGTAAAGGGACATGATTAAAGAAAGTAAATGCATGAGGAAAGAAAGAGGAAGCTTTTTTAACTAAAAAAGAGCAAAGAAAACTATGTTCACAAACAAATCTGCTTATACATAGAATGAGAAACATCTGCAGTATTAAAATGAAGTTTATTAGCAAGCTTCTTCAAGAAAGCATAAGGTGAGAATAATAAATAAGCAGCTATTTTACTATAACTATATATCAGAAAGATAGTAGGGCTAGTAGAGCAGATAGTGGATCTTTGCTCTGTAATTTAGAGATAACATGTATTGATTTTCTGTACCTTAGCAACACTATGACAAACAGATGGTCCCCAGATAATGGCCAATGCCTGTGTTCAAGGTAACCTGGCATTTAGTGGGAAGGGAGGGTTCACATATTCAGGCCTGCTGTGAGGACTATCCTAAGACATTTATTGGATAAAGTTGTTCAGATCCACTCAAAGTTAGATTCAGACAGGATATGTCTATATGAATTGCGTCTTGTACCTGTCAAATGGTTGACCCTATAGTTTCTAAGGAAATGGATAGGATCCTTGGGACTATTGACTCAGTTACCTGCTTATTAGATCCATCCCCCTCTTGGTTAGTTAGGACTTCCTGGAAGATAAAATGTGGTTAGATCCAGGGGGTGGTAAATGGATCTTTGAGTGACTGAATGTTTTTGCCTATCTTGAAGAAGACAGTGGTACACCTCCTCCCCAAATAGCCATTTCTGGACCCAATGTTGATGACATCATTGATCATGGTTGTCAATTATCTCTGGTGAAGCTGGGATGGTGTTGGTACAACCAGATGATTCAACTGTTCTGGTTCTTCATTTCTCAGCAACTTTATCATCAATCATGGTAACCTTCTGGACAAACTACAGGTATTGGGATTTGGAGTCACAATGTTACAGTGGTTCTCCTCTTTTCTCTATTACTGGTTCCAGTTGATTTGTACGTGAAGCCAAATGCTTCTGACTTTCACGATGCTTCAAGGCTCAACTGTCCCAGCCTTCCTGATCATCATTTACATGAAGCTGCTGGTTTAGGTAATCTGTTGATCAGGTGTTATCAATATGCTGATTATATCCTGCTATATGAGAGTCAATTTGATGTCATGGTTAGGCAATAGGTTAGAAACCAAGAGACTGTGAGTTCCAGGCATGCTTAGGCATGGAACCAGCTAGGTGACTTCAGACCAGTCATCTTTTCTCAGACATAAGATGATGATAATGGGAAATCACCTCCAAAAAATCTTGCCAAAATTACCAGAACTAGCCCAGACAGTCAAAGGGAATTAAAACTGACTTGAAGGCACATACATATACACATACATTCTTGTTTGTAATCTCAACTCTGGGCCAAGAAATTGATGCTATCAAGGTCCTTTTCCAGGTATGTCTGGTCAGGGAAGAGTAAACTTAAAATGAAAACTGAGTAGCTGTTTATTTCCGATTCTTCTGGCACCTTGTTTTTTCCACCTTTATTGCTGAATAGGATTCTTCTTCCTCATACAGAACTAAAGTGCAATTTGGAGGGCCGCCTTGATTACTGAAATGTAATTAAACAGAATTCCAACTACTATGAATCTTATGATTCTCTGTAAGATTTTGAAATTATTGAAACCATTTCCTCAAAAGAACTCAAACTTTCTGCTCTTTTTATATTCTTAATAGCATATATTTATGCAAGAAACTACTGAAGTATGCATTTACAATTGTTCATCTAAGGTATTTAGCAATATTCCTAGCTGTAACCATTTGGAAAACTGAATCATAATAAAAGTACACAAATGCCATTTCATTCTCCAGATTTGATTTCACTACATAAAAGTATATGCATATAATAAGCAAAGATGTTATGAGAATCTATCAAGAAGTAATAAATGTACCCAGAATATCTTACAGAAATACAGATATTACAATTTACAATAGTAAGTCCAAACTACAATAAGGCAGAATTTATTCAGGTGCAACTATTTACATAAAAAAAGTTACTATATGCTTCTAAAAGGTAAATTATTCCATTTAGAGCCCTAGTAGATACTAGAATTATTTACTTCCTTTCTCAAGGAATCTTTCAACTGGGATATTCATATACATTGTATTTATAATAGAATCAATAAGGTAATAAATAATAAATATTTGATATTCTCAAAAAGCACAATACTGAATTTTATATTTTTTAAAGATTCTGAGTATTAATTCAGAGAACCATTATCTATAAAGCAGCTTTAAACTAGGATGAATCATTTGCCCATCTACTCAAATTGTTTTCTTGTAATAGTTTGACAGATCAGACAGAATCTTTCCTAGCCTTGCTATTTAAATGGAGGCTAAGAATTAATCTTATGACTTGAAAGTTGAACATGTGGACAGGGTTTGTGCATTGCACTAATTCATGTTTGGTTTACTAGTAACATATTAAGTAAACTACAATCAGCTAATTTGACAAAGCGTACTAAACCAAGACCAAATAAATTTTATTATAAGACTTGAATCATCTCATTGATCATAAAGCACTGTTGGTTATATTTAAAATATGGTTTAGCATGATCTATTAATTGAGTCAAAAACTTGCTGTGTTTATACATGGTTTGCTGAACTAACTACAATTGGTTTGGTTCAGAAAACACACTAAGTCATAACTTAATATGTTCTATGAAATCAACTATTTTATAAACTATGATGCATAGCTTAATGTATTGCGTGATTCTACTCAACTGCATATTTTACCCTATTATTAAAGAGATTAAAGCCTCATACTAAGATCACTACTGGAGTACTCACTGAAAGTAATGTACCTATGGACATCAACCTTCATCACTGGGTACCTTGTCCCCACCTGACTTATTATTTGATAGCCCTATAGGTCCAGGAAGGACACTCCGAACAGCTTCAATTAAAACACAGCCACAAACATAAAATGCAGGAAAGCCTTTGGAAAAGCAGACATAATCTTTCATTCATTCAATAGGTTTATATATTTGTCAATTTATTCAAGGAATACTAGCCAGTGAATGGAAACAAAACTCAGATCTTAAATGGTAGCCATTTTGCAACTCTGCTCTCATTATAGCCATACCAAGCTGTTTTATATGTATAAATGTATATATGTATATGTATCTTCGAGACCGCCTCCTGCCGCAGATTACCTCCCATCGGCCTGTACGCTCCCACAGAGTGGGTCTCGTCAGGGTGCCGTCGGCCAGACAGTGCCGGCTGGCGACCCCAAGGGGGAGGGCCTTCTCTGTGGGAGCTCCCACCCTCTGGAATGAACTACCCCCAGAGATCAGGGTGATCCCTGATCTCCCTTCCTTCCGCCGCGCCCTTAAGACATGGTTATTCCAGCTTGCAGGACTGGCCTAGGGGAAAAATTTTTAATGGGGGTTNAATAATAATAATAATAATAATAATAATAATAATAATAATAATTAACCTAGCAAGATTTTTCAGGACAGTATGAAAAGGGTGAATAGATGAGTTTTGACAATTTTAAAATGACCTTGAAATTAATCTTTACTAATACAGAGAATTCTAGTCAGAATTCTACTGTCTCAGTCAGCATTGTATTTTTTGGAACAATTGTTGGAAAAGTATATCAGAAGACAGGGAGATAAATTCTGGTTGATACTCCCAATACATATACATATAGTTGTGTTTCCCAATGCAGAGATAAAGGGGCATGTGGGTATAAATTCTGCAGTAAATAAAGTACAGAAAGAGTTAAATTTGTAGAGTGGTGCGGTAGAAAAATCCCTACTCATTTTCTCAAGCCATCCCTCAAACATCTACAGCAGGGGTCCCCATCCCCCGGTCCGGCACCAGGCCGCGGCATGCCAGAAACCGGGCCACGCAAACAAGCAAAGCCCCATCTGCGGATGCAGGCAGTACATGAAACCACGCCCCCTCCGGCCCACAGAAAAATTTCTCTCCACGGAACTGGTCCCTGGTGCTCAAAAGGTTGGGGATTTCTGATCTGTATAGGACCAGATGTTATTCCCATATTCCCGAATTTGCCCATTTTAAACAAAAAAAAACCTGAAGCGTGCTCGAGAGAAAGGACACACAGCAAAGTAGCTAATCCCAGAAAAGGGGTAAAAAGGCTCCCCGTGCCTGTGTCCAAGGGCAATCATTGCAAAGGCCATTTAACGCAGTGTTTCTCAACCTTGACAATTTTAAGGCATGTGGACTTCAACTCCCAGAATTCCACAGCCAGCGTTGCTGGCTGTGGAATTCTGGGAGTTGAAGTCCACATGCCTTAAAATTGTCAAGGTTGAGAAACACTGATTTAACGAAATAAAGACAATACACTTTTCTTCTTGTGGAAGGGACTAAAAATTCTGCCGGGATTCGGAGACGCCCAATCCTAGGTATCAGGAGTTTTCCTAAGGGGTGGGGGGGAGAAAGGGGCAACCCTATGAAGAAAAAGTTGCTTCTGAGCCGGTATCCGCAGGCTACTCTGCCGGCCTGTAAGGTCCATTCCCGGGCCCTGAATCCGCACCAACCCTTTCCCCATCCACCAGTAGCGACTCTAACGAGGCTAGGAAAGCCCGACCCTCCCACCGCCTCCATAGCTACGCCTGCGGGAGAGCCAAAAAGTAGGCCTTTCTCAGCAGCGGCTCCGCGTAGCTGAAGCTCTTCAGCGGAAGTGGGCTAGCTCGGCGCTCCTGAAGAAGGCAGTGGCTTCTCTCGTGGCCTTCTCGCCTAACCTGCTTACCTGGCGGTATCGGAGGCGAAAAGGCCGCAAATATTGGGAGGCGACGCAAGGTCCGAGAGCCAGTTCCGCGATCGATTCCATGCCGGGTTACCTCTACTTCAGCCTCGGATGACGGCGCGCCGTTAACCCCGCAGGGAAGCCGAGAAGGAAGGAGCGAAAAGAAAGAAGGGGAGCGCGGGCAGAGAGCCAACCGGCGGGGAAATGCATGCGGAAACTAGAAAAGAACGGGCGGTGCGCGAGGTGTTTCCCTTCTCCCTCATCTTTTCCCTATGTGGATGAGTGGAGTTGGAGGACAATGGATGCAGGGCAATGCTCTTCCTATGGAAAAAATACTTTGAATTCAAGGTGGAGGACAAGGATGTTATTAAAATCCTTTAAGGGATAAAAGCTTGAGGGGGACCTTGTGAAGTAGTTTGCACTGCACTCTTCACCCCCACCCTACCCCCGTTGTAAGAGAAATAGGGCTGTAGATATATATATATATATATGGCAGTTCTTAGCAGATTTATCTATGTCAGTGTTTCTCAACCTTGACAATTTTAAGGCATGTGGACTTCAACTCCCAGAATTCTGGCTGTGGAATTCTGGGAGTTGAAGTCCACATGCCTTAAAATTGTCAAGGTTGAGAAACACTGATATGTGGTCGCTAGGAATCAAAAATGACTTGACGGCAAAGTATCAAGAGTTTCCGGGAGGGAGTCCTTGGTGCTCTCTGAGCTTGGCTGTTTTCTTGCAAACATTTCATTACCCAAACTTGGTAACATCATCAGTGCTAGAAAGACTGATAGCTAATTGAGTGATCAGGTGACTATAGCCAAAGAGGAGTTCTGAGTGCCTTTTCTGGACTAGATAAAAACGGAATAACAGAGTTGGAAAGGACCTTGAAGGTTTTCTAGTCTAACCCCCTGCTCAAGCAGGAGACTATTTCAGACAAGTGGTTGCCCAAACTCTTCTTAAAAATCTCCAGTGATGGAGTACCCACAACTCCTGAAGGCAGGCTGTCCCATGTTCACCCCAATTACTATTAATTACATTACATTAATTTCCTTTGTTTTTTTGGCTTAGCAAGCATAGGCGTTATTTGTACACCGTGTTTTATGACTTGATATGTGCCATCCAGCCAGTTGTTGTGGTTGCAGTACATTACATTACACTTAAATTATGTCTTACCAGGCCATGATAATTCTATGTCATCTTTATTTCAACCTTGCAAAATAGACTAGTATTATTCCCAAATTATGAAGAAAGTACTGCAAAGAGACAGGCAGAAAAGTTACCATAAAACTGCCTGGTGAATTTTTTTTTGCTGAATATTGATAAGGACAATTGTCTGGTTCCTTTTTTTCTATTTTGAGAATTCAGGGAAAGTAATTTTGCATATGTAATCAACTTCTGTTCTTGAAAAATTAATGCACCCAATATGATTTGGTTTTGAAATTGTTACAAATTAACCAAATTGAACAACCCTGCATAAATCCTTTTATTTGGGGGAATGTTTTCACATTTGCTGTATTCTGCATTTGTGCTTGTTTTAGTTAAGCTAGTAAATAGCAAAGAGCTGTCTTTAGCATTACCATCCTTCACCAGGCAAACCTTTAGCTTCCAAAATTTGAGCATTTAGCTGAAATATGATAATTAGCTAAATTTCTTTCTGGATGATTTGGGGTGGGAAAGAGCTGCTGAAAATACCAGGAAACTGAATTTTCATCCAATACCTGTCTTTGTTCTCCATCTTGTGGAATATATATAGCCTTATTTATGTCAGCCCAGAATTCTTATTAAACACTGTAATTGAACAAGATGTTTAAACATTTCTGAATATTGCCCACTCACTTTAGACCAAGTCATATGCTTGAGTGGTCTACATGTCTGGTTCATTTTGATATGATTAAGGAGAAACTATTTTAAAGCTATGTAACTTAGAGGAGAACGGAGAAATAGATATTTGTCTCCTCTGTGCGCTCCATTTCTATAAAGACTTCTGCGGCCCACTTTTCTATGCAAATGTAACAATGCATATTTAACATACATACAGGCAATCCTCAACTTACGACCACAGTTGAGCCCATAATTTCTGTTGCTAAGTGAGACAGTTAATTTTGCCCCATTTTACGACCTTTCTTGCCATAGATGTTAAGTGAACCACTGCCATTGTTTAAATTAGTAACGTGGTTGTTAAGTGAATCTGGCTTCCCCAATGACTTTGTCAGAAGGTTGCATGACCTCGGGACATAGCCTTTCAGAAGAAAAATGTTTTTGTTCAATGATTTGAAAGTTGTTTCAAGATTGTGCCCCGTCTTGCTGCCGCCTAGTAACAGAATGGATTTGGACTTTCTATGTTTCCATAGTGCTAGTGTTAGGGAGTATTTTTTTAAAAAACACTTCTTTACCTTTCGATAATTAGCCTCTGGAAAATTTGGCTATTAAATCTAGCACTAAGCGCTGAGTATGCAGTTAGTATGCACATGGATAAAGTGATCTTTATACCAATGTACAATATTTATTGGAAAATCCAGCACAGAAGATTCAGAAAAAGCCCCCTGCAGTTTATAATAAAGCAAACATACACTTTATTTACTCAAACCTCTCTTAATTATCTCACTTATCAGATCCTGAATCTTTTATTAGATTTACAGAGGGTTTCCACAGCAAGGTATGGCCTTTTGAGTCCATGCTAAGCACATAGTCTTGAAATTGCTGCCTGGTAAAATAGCCAATAATTTACCTTATGGCCCATTTCTAAGCTTCAGCATCCAATCTTTTTTGTTATTGTTTGTTTAAGAAGGATGTATTTTTAGGCGCTGGAAACATTACTGAAAATAAAGATTATGTTAAGGCTAGTTAGGTGCAACAGGATAGCATCTTATTTTAGTTTTAAATGAAAAGGAAGTTAAATGATGAGGTGTCGAGGGATGTGTTAATGGATGCTGGCACCTGGTGGCACAGTACTGGGACATAGTTTTATGCTTCAAGATATAGCTTTGAAGGTGAATTGTTTCCAACAAACTATAAATAAAAAGAATTGTAAAAATTAGTCAACAAGTTTTGGTTCAGAAAAAACAAGCCAAAGTTTTCAAATTCCTCTCTGTTGTGTTACTAGAAAAAGAGGACAAATTGGGATATGGGAATCAAAGTTCATTACCACTTAGCAATAGCATTTAGATTTATATACCATTCCATGTTGCTTTATAGCGGTCTGTGGTGCTTTATAAAGTTGGCATATTGCCCCAACAAGCTGGATCCTCATTTTACTAACTTCAGAAGGATGGAAGGCTGAGTCAACCTCAAGCCCATCAGGATTGAACTCCAGGCTGTGGACAGAGTTGGTCTGCAATGTTACATTCTAACTACTGCACCACCACAACTCCTACTTTACTGAAGCTCATTGTAGCATTTACATTATTTTGCCAAGTCTGATTGACCCTTCACAGTGATTAAACTGCTCAAATTTAAAATAACAATTCTTGAAGTAGCTTTGATGGCCACATGTTCAACAACACAAAAACAGCAGTAGTCCAGTTCTAGAATAGCCCACTTAAGCCTTGAAATAGAATTTCACTTTTATTCATTATGCCACTCTATTTCTGAATTGGCCAAGCAAGTCACAAGGAATGACAAAGAAATTTATTTATTTAAAACTTTTGCATCTTGGAATGGAGAGCCTCTTGTCAGATTACAATCAGGAATAATACAAGGAATCAATAACCTAAACTAGCACCAATCATACAGCAGAACATTCAGATGTTCCAAAATACCTTTTTGAAAAGTTAGTTTTCCATAGCTTAGTAATAGAGAGGTAGCTGCCAATTATCTGGAAGTAGTTTATTCCAGACGTCATAATTGAAGAAGCTTGAGGATGGGGTCCCCCAAAATTTGGTATCTTTAGCAAGTCCTTCCAATTAGAACTCACTAGTTACAGGAGACAGAGAAGGAAATTTCAAAGATAGCCAGGCCCTGAACCAGACAGGGTTTTATAACCAATATCTGAAAGCTACTGGTAGACAGTGCAGCTCCTGCAATAATGTTAGGTAGGTTAACCTAAGCATACCTAACATTAACACAGACTGTTGGATCAGCCGAAGCCTCTGAATAGTCTTCAAGTGCCAAGGGCCTGAGTCACTGATCCAGAAAAGGCAATGGCTGATGCATAAGATGTAGTTGTGCAGAAGCCCTTGTGGCCACAGTCTCTACCTGCTGTTCAAGCAGGAACTGTCTTCAGGCTTGAGCTCATCCCAAATGATAAGGCTTCTGTAATCTCAGCTGGATTTGACCAGCTGGCATCAAATTCTGAGCAGCTGTGAGCAATTTTATTCTCCAGGTGCTGCATTAATTCATCAAAACAGACCAGCAGATAATCTTCCATCTTGGTTGAGTCAATGTAATGCCTCTCGGAGTTATCTGCAGCTTGCAATAAGAGTGGAAAAGTAAAAGCATCATGGCAGTCGTTCGCCCTTATGAACGAGCACCGTGGTTCTGCAACATTCACCCTGGTTATTCCTTCCCTCCTCATTCCCGTCCCGGGTCTGTCTAGTCACCAGGTCTTCAATACTCACCCTGTGAAGATCCTTCACTTTCTTGGCTGCTCCAGGCCTTCGGTGCATTTGCAGAGAATGGAGGCCTAAAGTAACGCAAGATCACACGATATCAGTGCGGTGAGATCTCACAGTACTGATCTTGTGTGATCTCATGGTACTTTAAGCCTCTATTCTCTGCAATAGAGAATGGAACCGAAGCCATGGGATGCTTCCATGTGCCTCCGGAGGCTGGATTGGTATGTCGGAGGCTTTTCCAGGCCACTGCCGCCCAGATCTGAGCTCTGGAGGCCTTTTCCAGGCAGCTGCCACCTGGATCTGAGGCTGGGGGACACTTATGTAGCCCTCCGGCGGCCTGTTTCCAGGTGGCTTGGAAAAGCCCTCCAGAGCCCAGATCGGGCCACGGAGGTGCAGCTGGAAGCATTCCCAGCCTCAGATCTCGGCGGCGGCAGCCTGGAAAAGGCCTCCGGAGCCTGGATCAGAAGTGTCCTCCGGCCTCAGATCTGGGCAGCAGCAGGAACCGTGGCAGAGAGGAAACAGATCTTTTCTAGGTGAGTCTGGTGCAGTAGGAAGGGAGGGGGAAGCATGAGGTATCTTAGTGCAAGGCTTTTCAACCAGTGGTACGGGTACCACCTGTGGTACATTGGCACCTAGCAAGTGGTACGCGACCATCCTAGAAAAGTGGTAGCGGGGGCAGGGAATGAGCTGAATGGTGGTAGCACCGCACAAGCCTGAGTGAGAGATGGCTGTAGCTGCAGGGCTGTCAAGGCTCAGCGGAAGCACCAGGAACAGTGCTTCTTCGGGGCTGTCAGGGCTCAGTGGAAGCACCAGCATCAGCTCCAGGCTCCAGCTGGAGCTCGGCGCTGATCCTGGCGCTTCTGCCGAGCCCAGAAGAAGCGCCGATCAGCTAGAATGTTGCAGCATCTACAGGGTCTTGTGATTACATTCAGATGTTTGGCAACTGATTCATATTTATGACGGTCACAGTGTCCCAGAGTCATGTGAAGTGACCAAAACGCTGCAACCACCCAGCAGATGACGGGAATAAAAACCAAACACCTCCCACTCCACCCCTGCTGCCAATCCTCAACAGTATTGGTCACAACAATGAAAACCTCGGACAGGAGGAAGAGCGCCGCTGGATGGGCAGGCAGGTGTCTTGCTCGGCTGTGGCTTGGGGGGCACTTTTTTCAGTGCCATTGTAACTTCGAACAGTCACTAAGCGAACTGTTGTAAGTCGAGGACTACCTGTACTTCATTACTTTTTTCCTTTTTTGGGGGGATCATCAAGTTTTTGACACCTTGCTAGGCGACTGGTGGTACTCGGATATTGCCATATCCTAAAAGTGGTACAATGGGTGAAAAGGTGAAAAGCCCTGTCTTAGTGGGTTGCGGAGGCCTTGGGGATCTGTTCCACCACTAGGCACTCCATGGCCTTCCCCACCCTGAGATACTTCATGTTCACTTAATGAGCCGCATGAGTTTTAACGAGCAAGGGAATGATCTCGTTTGAGGTATGAGATTCACTCCAATAATGGTTGGAAACTGATCAAAGAGAGAAGCAATCTGGAATTATGGAGAAACTTCCTGACAGTGAGGACAATTAACCAGTGGAACAGCTTGCCTCCAGAAATCGTGGGCGCTCCATCACTGGAGATTTTTAAGAAGAGAGTAGACAGTCACTTGTCTGAGATGGTATAGGGTCTCCTGCTTGAGCAGTGGGCTGGACTAGAAGACCTCCAAGGTCCCTTTCAGCTCTATTCTATTCTATTCTATTCTCATTCACTAAACTAATATAATCAGCTACATTAGACTGAAAATTCTACTTTTGCAGTTGCAAGAAACAGAAACATCAGTACCCATGATGGAACAGTGGTTAAGGCTGTATTTGGAATACAGGGCTGTAGATCTGTTGTAATAGAAGCCACCTTTTTTTCTATCTGAACCTGGAGGATATTATGGCCACTACATAGGATACGAGATCCCCTTGTGGGATCATTTCCTTGTTTCTGCTGCATGCCAGATACAGTACCATTTTTCCTTGGCGATGACCTCTTGAATCTTCAAGAGTTGCATGAAAAGCAAGAAAATAGACTGGGGGCCCTCTTTTCTAACCTATGTTCCTTTGGTTTTTTTGGCTGTGTGTTGCTGTTTCCTGTTCAAGCAAAATCAGCTTGCATTATTATTATTATTGCTGTTGCTGTTCTGTTACTATATTAATTTTAGTTTCTGTTGATTTTATGCATTGCTCTTGGCTAGGGCTTTCCTGCGCATGCCTGATGCTGCATACCTGTGCCCTATTCTTTGCCTCTGGCCACTGTTGAAAGCTGAGCACACCCACCCGACCTGCACCTGTGTGAGCATGTGGAGCAAGTGAGTCAGATCGTCCTTTGCTCCGTGTTCTGGCCCAGCCCAGCCCAACTGCTCAGGCAGCAGACGAGTGTTTACCTTGGACATAGAGGAATGTCCCTTGCAGCGCAGCTCCCTTCCTGCTGCAGCTTTTAACTGGAGCATCTGAGTTGGCTGATTCATTCCTAGTTAATAGTTAAGTTGCTTTTTTTAAAAAAGGTCTCTTATTACTTATTGTTTAACCAGAAGTCGCAGAGGGTCAGCATAACTATAGCTGTGCTTTGCAGAGCAAGACCCTGTCGATACCTCTATGGTGTTTGTTCAGATCAGCAGTCGGGATATGGGAGTCCTGCTCGTAGCGAAATTCATACAGAATTTTCTCTTTTCAGTCAACTCCAGTGGTAATAGTTCCAATGTTTGAGAAACGAACTCTGAAAAAAATTGGCACCCTTGTTAGATGTCTGTATATAATAATGTTGAAATCCAATAATTGAGGGTAAGATGACTGAGCAAACAAATAGGAAACATGTTGCAAATGTACAATTTATAGGGAAGTAGTCTCAGGAAAAAGAAATACTGTGAAAACAAGTGAAGTTGCCACTACTTGCTTAGATTACAGTTTTAATACATTTAAACTCATTGGTTACAAATAATCCCACTTGTACAATTATAAAAAAATACTACAGCAACAGTTTCTTTGTGTGTTCTATTCCATTTTATCAAAAGACTTCAAGCTGATTATTTACAAAAGATTGGCTTGCATATTATTTTGAGAGCACTTCCAAATTACCATTATGGTTACTTTCCAATTTTGCATATACTATATGAGTTTGAAACTGACAGCTGTTGTCTTTAAAAGAGATTGACAATTGTTCATAGGTGCCAAGTCAGCCACCTCAATGTAGAAAACATCTGTAGGACATGCAAAATATTTCTTTTAAAAATGCTAAACATTCTGAAAAAACTAAAATGACTGTCTTCCTTTTTCTATCCAATAAATGATGTGTCAATATGTTGGCAGGGCAGTTGTTCCAGCTGTCAAAGGTCATCAATCAAGCAGGTTCAGGTAGCTCTATCAATATCTACTTATCATTTATGCAGGCTAAAGGATTATTTTTAACATTACCTATAGCCGTCTTTCCCACCTTGACATTCTCCAGATGGGCTGGATTATAACATGACTGAATACCAAGACAGTTATAATTCCATATATCTGGAAAATATTGGGATGGTGAAGACTGGACTTTAAAAAGTTAAATGGCTATTTCTTCAGTTAATACTTCAGAATGAGATAGATAGATAGATAGATAGATAGATAGATAGATAGATAGATAGATAGATAGATAGATAGATAGATAGATAGATAGATAGAAAGAATCTGCACAGGATCTTAGCTGTTTCTAGCTTTCTAGATTTCAAACAGAAAGCTCTGATGTTGTTCCCAGAATCAGTTGGATCCATTCTCCTAGTTTAGGAGTCACAGCCCTAAGTGCTGGTATCATCTTGGTCTTTATTTCCACTGGTATCATCTTGGTCTTTATTTCCACATTCTCTCCAGTTCCTTTTTCAGACCCTGGTACTCCAGCTTCTCATATTTCTTCTTCCTGATGTTGTTGTCACTTGGCACTGGTACACTTATCACCACTGCTGTATTTTGGTCCTTGACTACTACACAACATCTGGTTGATTAGCTAGTATCTGCCTGTCCAGATCTGCCTGTCCAGAATCTTAGATTTCTTATTCTCTATACTTTCTGTGGGAGCTTGCATCTGGAATTAGGATGGTTTCACCCATATTCTGTGCAGATGTTCCTGAACACAATGCCAGCTACTTGGTTTTGCCATTAAGTGTATGCTTTTCCTGCCTGCATCTTACACCCTCCACTACTTGTTGGACTGTCTCTGAGGCCTCTATTGTACGCATAGTAGGCCTTTTGTATCCTGTCTAGTATGGTAGATCTCTGCTTCTATAGATCTGGTGCTTAGTTCTGTTTTGTGCTGTTATGATCAGTGCCTCAGTGCTGTATTTTTGTCCAACTCTTCCCACTGATAATATTTCCTAATGTCTGCCATTCAGCTATCTGTCAATGGTACATTCCATGCAGGGTCTTGTCTTGCCATGGCATTTCCTCTGCTTGATCTTCCTCCCATGTCTGCTACTGCCTCAGGCATTCTCTCAGCAGCTCATCTTTGGGTGCCATCTTACTGATGTATTCCTGGATGCTCTGGTTTTCATACAGGACAGCCACTTTGATACTCATCAGGCCTTGACCGCCCTCTTTCCAGCTACTGTACAGTCTCTGAGTGTTGGACTTGAGGTGGAAACCTCTGTGCATTGTGAGAAGTTTCCAGGTCTTCACATCAGCAGCTTCCATGTCCTTCTTTGCCCAGCTTACTATACCACTGTCTATGTATGACTGACAGGGTGTATGTATATATTGATGGCATGGATCTTGTTCTTCCCATTGAGCTGGCTCTTTAGGACTTATCTGAACCTTTGGTGATACTTGGATGTTATTATCTTACTTGCCTCTTCATTGTGGTTCCCATGTGACTGTGGGATACCAAGGTACTTTT
>NW_015387674.1:174752-213733 GCF_001527695.2 Protobothrops mucrosquamatus
TCAGGGTGATCCCTGATCTCCCTTCCTTCCGCCGCGCCCTCAAGACATGGTTGTTCCAGCTTGCGGGACTGGCCTAGGGGATTTTAGAGGGGTTTTAACTATTTTTAATTGAATTTGACTTAAATATTTCCCTTTTAACTAATTTTAAACTTTATTGTAATTTCTGTATTTTTATTCGATATGTTAGCCGCCCTGAGTCTGTAAGGAGAAGGGCGGGATACAAATGTAATAAAATAAATAAATAAATAAATAAATAAATAAAAAAATACTACAGCAACAGTTTCTTTGTGTGTTCTATTCCATTTTATCAAAAGACTTCAAGCTGATTATTTACAAAAGATTGGCTTGCATATTATTTTGAGAGCACTTCCAAATTACCATTATGGTTACTTTCCAATTTTGCATATACTATATGAGTTTGAAACTGACAGCTGTTGTCTTTAAAAGAGATTGACAATTGTTCATAGGTGCCAAGTCAGCCACCTCAATGTAGAAAACATCTGTAGGACATGCAAAATATTTCTTTTAAAAATGCTAAACATTCTGAAAAAACTAAAATGACTGTCTTCCTTTTTCTATCCAATAAATGATGTGTCAATATGTTGGCAGGGCAGTTGTTCCAGCTGTCAAAGGTCATCAATCAAGCAGGTTCAGGTAGCTCTATGAATATCTACTTATCATTTATGCAGGCTAAAGGATTATTTTTAACATTACCTATAGCCGTCTTTCCCACCTTGACATTCTCCAGATGGGCTGGATTATAACATGACTGAATACCAAGACAGTTATAATTCCATATATCTGGACAATATTGGGATGGTGAAGACTGGACTTTAAAAAGTTAAATGGCTATTTCTTCAATTAATACTTCAGAATGAGATAGATAGATAGATAGATAGATAGATAGATAGATAGATAGATAGATAGATAGATAGATAGATAGATAGATAGATAGATAGATAGATAGAATCTGCACAGGATCTTAGCTGTTTCTAGCTTTCTAGATTTCAAACAGAAAGCTCTGATGTTGTTCCCAGAATCAGTTGGATCCATTCTCCTAGTTTAGGAGTCACAGCCCTAAGTGCTGTTACCACCACTGGTATCATCTTGGTCTTTATTTCCACATTCTCTCCAGTTCCTTTTTCAGACCCTGGTACTCCAGCTTCTCATATTTCTTCTTCCTGATGTTGTTGTCACTTGGCACCGGTACACTTATCACCACTGCTGTATTTTGGTCCTTGACTACTACACAACATCTGGTTGATTAGCTAGTATCTGCCTGTCCAGATCTGCCTGTCCAGAATCTTAGCTTTCTTATTCTCTATACTTTCTGTGGGAGCTTGCATCTGGAATTAGGATGGTTTCACCCATATTCTGTGCAGATGTTCCTGAACACAATGCCAGCTACTTGGTTTTGCCATTAAGTGTATGCTTTTCCTGCCTGCATCTTACACCCTCCACTACTTGTTGGACTGTCTCTGAGGCCTCTATTGTACGCATAGTAGGCCTTTTGTATCCTGTCTAGTATGGTAGATCTCTGCTTCTATAGATCTGGTGCTTAGTTCTGTTTTGTGCTGTTATGATCAGTGCCTCAGTGCTGTATTTTTGTCCAACTCTTCCCACTGATAATATTTCCTAATGTCTGCCATTCAGCTATCTGTCAATGATACATTCCATGCAGGGTCTTGTCTTGCCATGGCATTTCCTCTGCTTGATCTTCCTCCCATGTCTGCTACTGCCTCAGGCATTCTCTCAGCAGCTCATCTTTGGGTGCCATCTTACTGATGTATTCCTGGATGCTCTGGTTTTCATACAGGACAGCCACTTTGATACTCATCAGGCCTTGACCGCCCTCTTTCCAGCTACTGTACAGTCTCTGAGTGTTGGACTTGAGGTGGAAACCTCTGTGCATTGTGAGAAGTTTCCAGGTCTTCACATCAGCAGCTTCCATGTACTTCTTTGCCCAGCTTACTATACCACTGTCTATGTATGACTGACAGGGTGTATGTATATATTGATGGCATGGATCTTGTTCTTCCCATTGAGCTGGCTCTTTAGGACTTATCTGAACCTTTGGTGATACTTGGATGTTATTATCTTACTTGCCTCTTCATTGTGGTTCCCATGTGACTGTGGGATACCAAGGTACTTTTAACTGGTCGGTATGTCTGCTATGTGGCCTACTGGTAATTTCACCCATCAGCCTTAACTACTTTGGCATATGCTATACTTGATAGCCACTTGTGTGAGCTGTCTTGAGTTGATTCCCAGTGTTGTCTTCCATGGTCCTACTGAGTTTTTGAGGAAGATTCTTAGTGTCCTATGGACTTTGGATAGCCCCAGGCATTCATAGAGCTATGTATGTGGCATTGACCCAGGCTGTGCTCAGATCTGTTTAGACCTTGAATCTTTGGCAAATACTCCATCTATGAGCAACTGGTGTTTTGAGCCTCTGATGCTTTTCCCAATGCCCTTATGAACTGTGATCATATACTGGCCCATATGGTCCTGTAATTTGATGGGTATAATGCCTGACAGGACTTTTCATGTTGTAGGAAAGCATATTATTGGCTGGTAGTTGGAGGATGCTGTTCCCTTGAGGTCTTTCATGAGCAGCACTGCCCTTCCTTGTATTAACCAATCTAGGCAGGAACCTGCTGCTACAAGCTGATTCATCTGCACTGCTGGATGTCCACGCACTACTGTTAGTTTCTTTAGTCAGTAGGTGTGAGTCATGTCCAGGCCAGGTGTTGTCCAGCTCTTCCTGTTCTTGACTTGCTGTTGGATGTCTACTGTTGTGATAATGACTAGTTCCTGTTCTGGGAGATTGCTGTGGTCTGCTCTCAGGCCCTGCAGCCACTTTGCTGTGTCTTCTCTTTTCTGTGTCTTCTCTTTTTCCCATATGTTCTTCCAATACTGTTCAGTTTCTACTGTGGAATCTCTGCTGTTACTCCTGAGAATATATTTTGGATAGTTTTTTGGAGGACAAAGAATTTATCTTCTTGGCTGCTTCTCTAGTGTATCTCCTTAGCCTAGTAACCAGTGCCATGAGTCTTTGTTCAGCAGTTTCAAAGCTACAAATGGACTCAGGTCCTTTTATTGTTTCAGTAGCCAAGTCTTATCCCTAATCATCACACCTTTCTGTAATTCTACCAGTTGACTAACCTCCCTTTGAATTGCCTTGACCTTAGCCTCTAACCTCATTTTCTTGGGGGTGGTACTGCTGCTCTTCTTGATCATGTAGCCAAGCATATCCCAGATTATAGTGGCTGTAATGTGTACCAGTTTATTGATTTGAATTATCATGGTAGTAGTGACTGTTATGAGCACTAGACTGGCATCTTCTAACATATTAGCTGATGGTACTTCTCTACTGAGCCCACTTATCATCAGATTGTCTTGATTCCTCAACATGACATGGAATTTGTTAATCCAAGCAATGTGTGAACTAGTATGACTCTCCTAGCTCATGTCGTTCTCATTGTGTATTTTTAAGGTAGGCAGGTGAAGCATTAGGGAGTCTTTCTCTAAGGAACCCTACCAGAAAGATTTGAACCCTGGTCTCCCACATCAAAGGCAGTGTCCTACCATTAAGCTACAGATTATTTGGAGATATGAGTAACATATTAATATTTATAGTTATTCCTGGCTTATCCTCTACAAACTTTATAAATAATATTTTATCTAGCAGTTAAAGTCTCCAGACTATCCTTATGGGGAACTCAGTGTAGCACATGTTGCAAGAATTTAATCATGATGTGACTAAGCCATGTTTCACTGGGGCAAGATCAGTTTATGGTTCATTTGTCAGACCAAAGGGAATATGGCAAAAAGCACACTTTGTCTGGCTATAAGTAACACCTGCATCTCCGTAGATAAAAGTCAGTCAAGGAGTAATTCCCATACTCATGCCTGGACCTGTAAAAGCCAAATCACACACCAATTCTACACAAAGATACAAACTGTATTGCCTGGATAATTTTGATTTATTCAGCCTATAATTACCTCCAGGTAACTTGATACATTTTTTACATTTTTCAAGATTAGAAGATGGAGAAGAAAGGTAGAGCTCTGTGTCATCTGCCTGAGAAAGTCCAGCTTTTCATGTGGATATTGAGTAGCATAGCATGTGTGATAAAAAAAAGTGAACACAAACATCTCCATATCTTGCCAATGCAGTGCCAGGGCCCCCCCCCCACTACTGTGAATTCAAGAAAGATGATCCAGAGCATAATAAAATTTACTCTGGTCTCCCTCCTTCTATTTATTTTTTTTAATGTAAGGCATCCATCAAGACAATATTTGTCCAGCCCAGAAGTCAGAGTGGATTGCATGTAAAGACCATCTTGCCTGCAAAACCTACCCCAAACAGAGGCTAGGTATACTTTTTCAAAACCATCTGATCTGTATAGACAAAAGTGATTGTGTCAATGCTTCCTCCAAAATTATCAAGCTTTGAATGAATATCAGGCTTTGAAAGAATTAGTGTTGGACTAGCTTTTTCTTTATTGTATCCATCATAAAAATAATCACAAACAACATCAATCTAACTAGACACAACATTATGTCTTTTAACTTACATTTCCAAAAGTGACTTCAGTGCTTAGAGTAATGATGTTAAACAGTTTGTCAAGAAATGATGTTAGTTTACTTATACATTGGAATATCAGTAATAAAATTTACTTTGATCTTGTACTTGCAAAATAATTAAAGTGTTGAATTACATGTTAGACTTCAGTCATTGGCATATGTACAGATTGTCAAGAGGATGCCAGAGAATCACTGAAAGGCAAGCTGGAAGACAATTTAAATGTAAATACCCAGAAACTAAACTCTTTTCAAAGAATTCTTAAGTAAAAAGTGCTCAAATCTAATTGTTGCATTTAATACAAGAAAATATCCTCTAGGTAGGCCTTGTAAACTTCTCACAGTTTAAAAAGCATTGGAATAAATCCCAGGGAAAAACAGAGAAAAATACATGTAAGCAGAAAAAAATAAATAATAATTTCAGAATAAACACATGTTGCTACTTTGCCCTGCTTAGTTTTGACCTAGATCATGCTTGACCAACAGGCACAGAGGATATTGCCTGGAATTACAAGAGAATTACAATAATTCTCTCAGTTTAAGACAAAACAAAAACATGTGTTCTGTCATTTAAAAGTCACGCAAAAGCATTATTTTTTCCTCCGTTTCCTTACAATGACATCCTATCCTTCGGTTTTGGGCTTTCTGGTGGTTCCCAAAGTACTACAAACAGGAAATAGTGATTGCGTTCATATATATACTAAACTATAAACCATGCTTGACAAATTACAAAGCCTAAATACAGCACTCAAGCACCCAAAGCCAGGAACCCACATACTTGTTATAATGTGTGAATCAAACTGATCATGTATATTATCTGATATTAACAGGAAACATGCCCTGCTGAAATTAGCAGTGCTTGCAATTAATTATCTTACACATTTTGCTCTTCTTCCTTAATGATGATAACAGTAACTTTGCTGGATCTGCCCAGCAGCATCTTGCTTCAATCCAGTTCCATAGCAAGTATAGTTTAATGGAATAATGTATAAGTCCTGAAACCGTTTAGCCATCAGAGTAAGTGATGAAAATCTGCAAAGGGAATTCTATATTCAGCACCTTGAGAACCTTCAAAATATAAAACTTTTGAATGAATGAATGAATGAATCCTTTCGATAAACTTCAACAAATCCATCTTCCTTTTTGAACCATCTTGACCAATGGTGCATGGCTCCCCAAAGAAACTTTATGATAAAAAATGGAAAAAGTAAGTATGGATCTGCATAGAATTTATAAAGACTGATAGAAATGTACAGATACAGATATGGAAATAATAAAATTTAAATGAGCAGATTGAGACTCAGCAGATGGCAACACTTAGCACTCTAGCACTTCCTGGATCTTGGAAGCTAAGAAGGGTCAAGATGGTTAGTACTTGCATGGGAAATCATCAGCAAGTTACTGGCTTGATTGGGAAGTTGAACAAATCTGAAAGGAAGGCAATGGCAAACTGAGACTCCTGCCAAAAGACCAGCCTGGTCACCAAGAGTCAGCATAGTCACTGTGACATTGTGACATATATGCCTGTTCAAGTGAATAACTTCAAGGCTTTGTTCTCTTTTCTGATATTTTTTTTATTTTTGAATTTAATTTGGTTTGGAGTGCCCTTCAAGCAGATAGCACTTCAAATAGGACTACTCTCTGCAAGATAGGATGCATTGCTAATCTAAACAAAAGAGGTCACAGAAGGATTTGTGATGAAATTCAGGGGTGATCATTTTACTTTGAAGGGCTAAAAAAGCTATTTTTCTTTTATCTATCATGTTCTTATATTCCCATTTTTAAAAGATGTTGGCCTTGGGACTTGCTATTTCCATTTCCCTACAATACCCCCATATAGGCAGGCCTAGTAGAAAAATAAATGGTACCCTCACCCAGGAATTCTGCTCCTACTGATCAGTATCTCTAGATATTACTAGAAGACTTAAATGACTCACAATAGGATATTTTGTCCCAAACCTCAGAGCTGATGACAGTCTGACACATAAAAAAAGAGTTATCACCTTGGACAGTATCTAGGCCAGTTCTGGTGCTGAGACCTGGGAGTAAAGTTGAGGCTTTGTAAAAGTAAAACCTTTTGTCAGGGAATTATTAATATACTCAGCTCCTTATAAACCTTTAAGGCTTTTACTGTTTAAAAAGTATTTTAAAGGTTTTATTAAATTTCCGTTTTTTAAAATTATTAACTATTATTAAAATTAGTTAAACCATTTTCATTATAAGCTTTATCAATCCTACCTGAATTATTTCTCTGCTGTGGGCTATATATAGTATATGAAAATTTCACTTACATTTAAGTTTCCTGGGAACAGCAAAAAACAGAGCTGTACCCTCTGGCTGAATATCTCCCATGGGGCCAAAACCAGCAGTGACTGAATCTTAAAAAAAGAAACCTTCATGTGAATCTTTAAATGTTGCTTCAGTTAACACTGACAGTTAAAATTAATTCTGAATGTCAGTTTTTCCCCACATCAATCTCTTATTTAGTACAGTGTTGTTGTTTTTTGCTTTTTTCTGTTTTGGGGAGGGGAGGATTTTTAAGATATCCTCTTTTAGGGCTTACATTAAAATTTCCCAAACCTCTGAATAGCAAAATAAAAAAAAAATCTACTCACCTTCTGCAATCTTTCCCAAAGGGATTCAGAGGTCATTAGCAGCCTTGGGACTTTCAGCTACCCACCCTTTAGAATTCAGGGGTAGTCAACCTCGGCTCTTTTATGACTCGTGGACTTCAATTCCCAGAATTCCTGAGCCAGCATAGCTGGCTCAGGAATTCTGGGAGTTGAAGTCCACGAGTCATAAAAGAGCCGAGGTTGACTACTCCTGCTTTAGATCATCTTGTCCCCAAACTCTGGTTAAGATCCTTCTGATATCTTTAGAAAGTTAGATTTTTGAACTCTACATCCTTGATATTTTTTTCTGTCTGCAATTCACCGAACCATAGCTTTTGTTTATGTATTTATTAAATGTATTTCTATACTGCTGAGAGTTTTTTTCATAGCAGATGCACACACAAAATAAATACATAAATATTGTGTCCCCAAACTCTGGTTAAGATCCTTCTGATATCTTTAGAAAGTTAGATTTTTGAACTCTACATCCTTGATATTTTTTTTCTGTCTGCAATTCACCGAACCATAGCTTTTGTTTATGTATTTATTAAATGTATTTCTATACTGCTGAGAGTTTTTTTCATAGCAGATGCACACACAAAATAAATACATAAATATTGTGTCCCAGTTACTGTAACTCATCATTTTAGTTTTTATGTCTTTTATGTCTTTTATATCTTCTACAGTTTATCTTCCCTTTAAAAAGAAAAAGATTTTTTTTAAAAAAAAGCATAAGGAAGATCTTGCCACCTTCACAATGACAGATGTTTCTTTTTGTCCTTGAGGAAATAGAGGAAATGTGAGATTGCTTTGTAGTTATTCATTTGCTCCTGAGTGACAAGGTTGACTACTAGTCATGTCCTTTATTATTATTATTCTTTTGTTTGAACAGGAGTTGCACGTGAGTGCAACTGAAAGCACTGGATAATGAAACAGTTTTTTTTCTTTTAATTTTAGCAGTAGCATAATTAAAACGTAAACCTATAAACTGCCTCCTCTTCCTCCAATAGATAGATGAATATATATTGGGCAACTTTTAAAAATTGGGTCATCAAAAAGATTGGATGATTATACCATATGCAATATAACAGAGAAGGTTCTGGATTTTCTGGTAGGGAGTGGAGGAGGTGTTATTTCCTCCACCAGCGACACAATTCCCTATTAAGTTCTGTAAATGAATTTTTCATCTATTTATATAACTTGTGTGAGGTTTTCTGCAAATAGAAATCTTATTAGGGGAGTCTATTGGTAACGTATGGAGAAAAAAATGTTGTACTTAAAGGTTGGGGCCTGTTTGGTGGGAAAATGTCACCTTTGGTGAGATGGGCAACTATATAAATTTGATAAATAAATTAGCCAGAAAGTGGACATGAAAGGGGAGGAAAGAATGAAGCAGGACATAAGGAATACTGATAAGCTGCTACCTGGAGGAAAATTCAGCAGTATGTAAAAATACAGAATAACACGCATCTCAGACATCTAGTTCTCATGTCACAGAGCTAGTTGAGAGGCAGCTGACATAGTTCTGGAGATGTTTGACCAATATGCCCCTATGTGTACGGGGTGGTACTGATTGCCCATCGAACTGGCACATTGGACTGGAAACAGGCAGTGCAGCTCCAATCTGAAAATTTAGTAGAAACAGCCTTGCTTGAACATTCATAGCTAATTTGATCCTTCAGATTTCAGTCAATAATATAAACTGGATTCACAATAATTTGGTAGGCTGGTGGAAGTCAAAATTGGTGCAATGTGGTAGGGGAATCATAATCCAACCCTGTCCTTTTTATATGTCCATCAATGTCATATGAAGAGGTGAGGCTTGGATTGTAATGCTACAACCTTCTTGTCTCTGGACTTCCATCTTATGGATGCCACTGTCTTGATCAGGGGAAAACAAATACTGCAGGGCAAAATTACACAGCAATGAAAAGCTACATTGGAGCACCACATATAGCAATAGCTACATTTAGTTTTCGAGAGGATCTGCTGCTTTAATGGCCCTGCTGGGAAAGCAAGATCTAGCTATCTGTGACCTCCATTTTACACTAGCATATTGCTAGCAACAGATGTCTATTTCCAAGCTCTCATCCTCCTATCTTTTTAGAGACTAGCTCTGCTTTAGCAGTTCTGCTTAGCACTTATTCAACTGCCAACTACTAACTTATCTTGACCAGCAAACATAGCATGCAAGGTGGTGTAGAGTGTTTTGCATGCTGTGTGTGCCATTTGTCTTCAAGGAGCATCCGACGAGGGATCAAAAAAGTGATGATGGCAGTCACGATGTCAAGGTTGTGACAGCCATCTTGACTTTTTAAAAACTATCTTCTGTAGACACTCTTGGCCTTATTCATTCTGTCACTAGTTTCATTCCTTGTTTACCCATTTTAACATAAAGATAAATATTTGATTGACCAGGAAAAGGAAGTAACATTTTCACATCCCATATTATTAGCATACAAAATTCATTATCATAGATCAGAGGTCCCCAACTTTTTGGGCACTAGGGATCGATTATGTGGAGAGAGGTTTTCCACAGACCAGAGGGGGCGTGGTTTTGTGTGCTGCCTGCATCCCGCAGATGGGGCTTTACTTGTTTGTGCAGACAGGTTGCTGGCATGCCGTGGCCCGGTACTGGTCCATGGACCGGGATTTGGGACCCCTGTCATAGTTTATTATGACTGATATCATTGTTTTTAAAGAGAAGGTGCTTGAATTCATAGAGGATAGATCCATTCATTTAATTGGCCAGTTCATACATAAATAGGGTTTCCTGCCTGAGCAGGGGGTTGGACTAGATGACCTCCAAGGTCCCTTCCAACTTTATCATTATTATTATTATTATTAAATATACATAATTTTGTTTTCCTGTAATTTAAAGACAGGCAGTTGAATGTGTGAATTGACCCCTGCTGCATTTCTTGGGGGCAATAGGCTGACTCTGTAAACTGCTTAGAGAGGGCTGTAAAGCACTATGAAATGGCATATAAGTCTAAATGCTATTGCTATTGCTATAACAGGCCAGTATCTGCATTTTGGTAATAGCTAATGTTTTAAAGGAAAAAATAAAGAAACTTCTGTTGCCTTTTGAAAAGCTCCAGAGACACTTAAGACTGAGAAATAAAGGGAAGGCATTTGGGGAAGGATGTGCTCAGTGTTACGAAGGATTTTCCACCTGGAATCTGCCTTCATGTAACTTAAAGCCTTCCATCCATGTCCTCTGGAAAAAGAGATGAGAGGTCTTGACCTCTTGTGTGACGTCCCTTGAGGCATTTGAAGAGTGTGATCGTATTCCCTGCTCAGTATTTTTTCCGAAATCTAAACATAGTCTGTTTCTTCAACATCTCTTCGTGGAATACAATTTTTAGTCCATTGTTCATCCTTGTTGCCTCTCTTTGAATTTGTTCCAGTTTTTCTGAATCCTTCTGGTGTGTGCTACCATGGGTTGGATGTAATACTGTACATAAGGTGCAATCACACCAATATAAAATATGAAGAACTTTCCATTAGTTTCTGATCCCTTTAAAAGTCCACTCTCTCTAATATATTATTTTAAATATGTTTCTGTCTTTTAGTTAATTTGGTGTCTTGCCATTTTCCAAAACTATCCCAAGAGATTTTGCTATTTGTGGTAAAAGATCATATATCTTTAGGAAGCAAGCTGATTTTCACTTCTGTTTTTTCAACACTGGGGGTTGGGTGGTTAGGATGCGGGACATACATTGTCTTCTAACAACCCCCCTACACTCCCTGCTCTCTGGGACCTGTGATCTCCTGGGTCAGATTCAACAGGAGGAGAGTGTCCTATGTTCACCCTGTCCTCTGTTATTTTTGTCAAGTTGAGATTGATCTTCCTAGTATATTAGGTTTCTGAATGTACTATAGGTGTTTTTGAAGCTGGAGAGCAGAGTTTAGGAAACTGTCTGGTTTGGGTTAGTGTAATTGCAAATCAGATATAAAAAAATATGAACATTAGTGAAGAGGTCCAGAATGCTTACAATTAATATTTTTTTTATTAAAATGGTCTCTGTACTTACAGCATCAGAGATTTACTCCCCTCAGTGCACCACAATGAGTCTGTGTTTCATTGAGGGGGTAATCTATAAATATAACTCACAAAGGGGTTGCTTTCATTAGGCAACTGTTGTAGCCCTTCAGGCACTCTCTCTCCCTTTATCCCTGGAGTTGCTTGGTAAGGCACCAGCAAAGGAGGATTAAATAATAAAGATTAAGTCTCTAGCAGGTCTTAGGTGCTTGCTAAAACAAAAGAGGGAAATAATTCTCTACTTGGGATTAGAGCTGGAAGTTTGTTATCTCATAGCTCTTGAGAGTAAATAGGAGGAGGAGCCTATTTTAGTAAGCTGCTCTTGTCAGGGCATAATTTTAAAAAAATGCAAGTCAGTTACAGGGCGCTCTCACAAACCCCTCATTTCCCAAATTTGGGTATCAGCAATTAGTCATCTGCTATATTTCTTACGTTTGGACTTCAATAATTGCTCATTCTTAAGACTTTTCTAATATCTTAACATGCCTTGTGTTTTGCTTTTCATAAGAAAGCCTCAATAGTCTTTGGTTATATTAACTGGCTAGGGATTCTGTAAGTTGAAATACAACATAACTTGACACCAAGTTGTGAAAAGGCAGACTGTGAAGCTGTTGGTTTGACCCAGCTAGTAAGAGTGATAAGTAAGGATACTTTACAAATTTTATGAAAAATCTTGATATTGTTTAGTCAAATAGCACATTTTAAATAGCTACATTTTTGTTTTTAAAATCTTAAAGTAGCTCTACAGCACATTCCTTGAATGTTTTATTCTTCTTTTAACTGTCAGGAGTTTCCTGGGAAAAAAAATCAGCCATAGCCAGGCTGTCTTTTATTTAAACCACTCAGGAAATATGAAAAGGAAACAGTTCTAAAAGTTGGCATGGAAAAAGCAGGTATTCAAATTGCACATTTCCTTGGATTTCATGTCATGATTGTCGAAGAGAAGAAAGACAACTAAAAACATACATACTGTGATTATTTCTTTTTATCTTATTGGTCAGGTTACCAGTAGGAGGGCCATTGAGGCATCATAACATCCCCTAAAAAAAGATATTAATTTCTGAAGAAATGCAGGACCTTTTATCCTAGAAAAGAGGATTAATCTGATTCTGACCACGTGACATCTCCTTCTACCTGATAAAGTCTGCTCTCTTGATGGGAACTTTGAACCTGCTCCTGCTCCTCCTATTGCAGGGGTGTCAAACTCGCAATGTCATGTGATGTGTTGCGACATATCGCAACTTTTTTTTGCCATTGCCGTCAATGGGGTGGGCATGGTTTTGCTTTGATGCATCCGGCCCGTGGGCCGGTAGTTTGACACCACTGTTCTATTGTGTTCCTTTTCTTGAAACCAAACTGAGTGGTCAGTCTTGTTCTCTGCCAACTACTACATGTGGCCCTCCTAGTTACCAGCAGAAAGCAATTCAGTTTATAGGCGCTGCTATAACTGGTGTGATGTGATAGTTAGATCAAGACTGAAGACTTGGGTTCAGGTCTATATTTAATGATGGAAAGTCCCTGTGAGGCTTTGGCTCTTGCATTACCTCTTCGCCCATCTCCCATATTGTTATTATGGAGATGGGAAAGGAAATACTATGTTTGCACCTTGAGCTTCTGGGGAACAGGCAGGATGGCAGTGTAATGCATAAATAAATAACATATGAAATAGATCATGATGAAATAGTTTATGAATTTAGTCAGTCCATGTCCTGCTTTTCTATTCAATTGAATACTCAGGATGCTTAGCTGAATGCTCAGAAGGTTATTTATGTGTTTGGCTATATTTATTTTTGGAAGTTACGGGCAGATGTTTTGGAAAAAGGAGTGCAGAACTTCAGAACAAAGCTCATAACAAGACTAGTATTTTTAATCTAGGTTTGCAAAATTCTGCTTTCACTCTTCTCCATTCTCTTTATCTTCTTATCTTTTATCTTCTTGACGTTCACAAAATAATCTTCAAAAACTGCATGCACATAAGATGCCAAAGTCTGGCCTGACAGCTGTTGATGCCACAATGGCTCATAACTCCATGCAAAGAGCTTTTCCCCATCTTACTTCTTAAGGCTGTATGGAAATTATCAGGTTATCTTCTAGGTTACAGGTTTGACAAAGACAATCTGTTGCCTTCCTGTCTTTGTCAACCTTCTGCACACCAGCAACTCTGCCCCACCAGCAACATGGCTCAAATTTTAATCAACATTTTAATCGGTAGCGTATCCAGGAAGATGGACAGACAGGATATGAAGGAGCCTATTACTGCTTGCATATTGAATAAAAATCAGTTCATTGTTGATAAGAAAAGACTATATGCATCTGAAAAATGGTGAACGTAACATGTTTCTAATTTCATACTAAGCTGAGAATCAGAAACGATCATTATAATAATGTCTTTATATGCCAATTTTAGATTGGAGAAAGTCTGGCTGTTCTAGTCAGGCTGAAGTCACACTTTGGAGTAAATTTTGAGAATGGCGTATCTTGGCATTTCAGCCTGTTCTAAATGGCTTCCTGTCACCAAATGCTATTAGGTATCAGCAGGAAATTACACATTTATGAGTGATTTACTTCTAAACAAACACGACTACCCAAACAATACGTTATTGAATTGGACTGTGAGCTTTTTAAAGTATTCCAGTGAAAGATTGTAACAGCTGCCTCAGCTGATAACTACCTTTAGGATAAGAATATTGTTGACTGAATTGTTTGCCGATTGTTTCAATAAAATCTAGTTGCATCTTGTAGATGAGGGAGGGGGAAATAAAAGAAAGCCCTGTGGAGTTTTATATATTGACTTCTTTAAAACAATATATTTTCCTAGTTGCAGTGTTCATTGGGTGGGAACTTTATTGGCCACAGTTGTTGTGGAGGTTATATCAAGATTTCCTTTTGAAATGTAGTTTCACCGAGGGCTGGGGTGGGAGAAGCAGGCACCAGGGAGCCTGGTGTGTAGACCTTCCCTTCCCCATCAAGTCTAAACTAGTTTGCACAAAGAACAATGCTTTTTAAGAGCAGCTGAGAAAGATACAAGATAAAGAATAATCAGAAGTAATTCTGCCCTCAAATTGCAGACTTAGTATTTGAGAGTTTTGAACTTTAAAAAGAAAGTCCAGCTGTGGCAGTTAAATGGCTATTGAAGTCTGTTATCAGAGGGCGGAAGAACCCCTAGTGAATTGTAAAGGATGTTAGCATGGAGGAGTTGTTTACCCCCAAACAACTTCAGTGGAGAAAGCTGACTTGAAGAAACATACTGTGTATTTATCCCCACTCATTATAAAAGTGCAAAAATCCAGGTGAGTAGAGATAAAAGAAGATACATAAAACTCTAATGCTTTGTTGTAATCTCATGACCATCTGGATCCTCTGGGAGTTGAAGTCCACACATCTTAAAGTTGCCAAGATTAAGAATCATTGCTCTACTTCTTTGGTGGGCAGAAAGATATATCAACATAAACTGCAACATCAAGTGGGGCTATACTTACTGCTTTACTGTAGGACAGGACAATGTTTGGTGGATTCTCCATCCCATGGACATTTCAGCTGGGATATTTTTAGACATTTAAAATTTAATTTAGTATTGATCTTCAGTGTGCTTGCGGGCACATTGACAGAGTCCCTCCCAATTCATCCTGTGTCCTGCTTATGCTCCACTGTCTTGTCAGATTAGGTAGATATATCTTCTTGACATGGGAATTCATTTATTTGTTATATTTGAGAGAATGGTGTTCCAGGATGCCAGAGCCATAACAAAAAAGACCCAGACTCTTCCTGGGTCCTGTCAGATTTCCTGACAAACTGGACCTGGAACATGCCTTTCCTGCTGGATCTAATCAGATGAATAGATACCACTGGCTCCGAGCCACAAAGGGCATTAAAGGTAGCCACCAGCAAGGGCGTTCTGTGAGAAATGAGTGTTTTCCCCTTCTTTTTCACTTTTTCCCACCTTCTTTTAGTCCAAGCTAGTCCTCCTCCTAAGAGCAATCTTCTGGAGTGTGTAACCAGAACAAGCATTCAGGGAGCAAACAGAATAAATTAGGTAAAGGAGATGTTAGGCAATAATCTAGTAACATGGACAGGAAAGGAAGCATAATTATGACCTGCAAATTATGTGCAATGTTTGTTTTCCTTCCTGAAGAGGGCCAAAACCACACCTGTAAGCCTGTTTCCTTATTGGAGGAGAAGTGAGAAGACTGAGAGTTGCTACAAAAGAAAAGATTAGCTTTTAATATTACCATTGTTTGGAAGCATGCTTGCCTGACCAGAAAAAGGGAAACAGATAGAGATTCCTATACAGAACAGCTGAAGCTCTCCAGGAGAGGCAGAGAAATAAGCAAACACCAAGAAACAAGAAAACCTTTTTTTTGGCAGAGGGCTAATTACATAGATAGCATGTGACTCAAAGGAGGAAGATCACTAGCCACTCAGTCTCAATGAAAATCAGGTACAAGAATCTTCCTTCCATGCCATGAAATAGTGTAGAAGACATTTGATTCTCCGTGGTTTAAAGAAATTCAAGAGCCATGCTGAGAAAGGTGTGTTGATTCCTTTTGAAAGGAACTGAAACAGCTGTGTGTGGATTTGGTAAGACATCAGGAAAGTTGAATTGTCTTCCAAATGCCTGCATATAGGATGTGACGGAAAGACTATGTATTCTAAAACCTACCAGTTGTCCTTTCTAACTGATCCAATGTGAATGAATCACATAGCAGAAATAACCTTGAAAGGAAATTATAAGGTCTTCAGGAGGAAGAGGAAAGAACTGGGAACAGATACTTTTTTAATCAATTCTTTGAATAAAAGTTCAAGGCACAAGAAAACAAGTCAGGCTCCTGGAATTCGAAAACCAGCTATGAAGATAGTGTCATCAAGAAGGGTTTAGATTCTGGCCTATGCTACTTTTATGAAAGGAACTTGGGATGAGATGAATGAAGCATTTAATAAACACCTCACTAGTTTTCTTTAGAGGGTATTAAATTATCATAAAAGGTAGAGGATGGTAAAAGTACAGATCCAAATATGAAGCCAAAGACAGGGACCAGAAAAATGTGAAAGTTTAAGGTATCTTTTTGAGCAGACAGAGGATACAGATGAGGGTTTCTTGTATCAGGCTTTTGCCCATTCTTTTTTTTTTCTTTTCCTTCTGTTCTATTGTAGCTGATTTTTTGAGACTGTCTGGACAAGTCCCTGCAGTTTTCTTGGAAAGGTTTTTCAGAAATGGTTGGCCATTCCCTCCTTCCTAGAGATGAGAGAAAATGACTAGTCCAAGGGGACCAAGAAGGCTTTGTGCCTAAGGCAGGACTAGAATTCAAAGGCTCTAGTCTGATGCCTTAATCACTATACCAGAATAACCGAGTTGGAAGGGACCTTGGAGGTTTTCTAGTCCATCCCCCTGCTCAAGCAGGAGACTCTGTGCCATTCCAATCTTTTCTTCAAAATCTCCAGTGATGGAGCACCCACAAGTTCCAAACTGTCTCTCATTGCCCATTTTACTTTCTTTCTCTTGAATATTACCTCGGATCTATTGAAGCAGTGGACTGTACATATTTCCCAACTTTAGTCTGATCCAGAAAGAGCTTTATAAATCTTTTGTTCAAACTCAGCTTCTTTGTCTTGTTCAGCTCAGCTTTTTCTTTCTATCATTTGTAGTGTACCATGTATACCATATACACTCTGATCTTCCTCCATGCCTTCCATTTCAGCCTCATCCCTCCCACTTTTCCCTTTTTACAGTGCTGAACTTAGTTTGAGTGTGGGCAGTCTAGGAGTACTGGCCCCTGAGGTAGGAAGAGGATCTGCCAACTCCCCTCTGCCCTTTCTGCCATTGCTGTCCCTTGCTACTTACTCTCTCCTCTTGCATGGTCCTTCCTGGACTCATCTGCCTTAGTAGAAAGAGTACCAGAGCTCACCGCTGAACAGTGTTTCTGAGAGAATTTATACAGTGGATATAGAGGCAGCGACTCATCTAGGAAAGCAAGGTGGAATAGAACACACTCAAGCAATTGTTCCTGGAAGTGGAACAATTGCAACTACTACACTATTTGAAGTATTTGCTTCATTGTACCCAAATATTAAGAATGGTCCTGAATGGAATATCAGAATCAAATCTAATCCTCCAAGTATCTGTTCAAAGCCTTAATAGGATTTTAACTGAAAGAATATCAATTAAATAGTTAAACAGACTTACACATGTTAAAAATACCAGGTGGATAACTGTCTATTACATGGAGTCTGAATCATCTCAGAATTCACATTAAATCTCCAAATAAAGGCAACCGGATGTCAGGCTTTGTTTTCTGAGTTACACCATTTCCCCTTTTCATCCATAGTTGGTCTTTGTGGCAGGAAACCTTGATTTTTATGAAGCTCTTTTATTACATGGAAGTTAAGTGTATTGTCATCAGTTTTCCTTCTTCTAAACAAGGTCATTTTTCAAAAATTTTCAGAATTGACCACAATTACAAATATAATCATAAACAGCCTATGGTATGAAAAAGATTTTAAAAAATGCAACCTTGGCAAGCATTTTTTGAACTTGGTTTCAAAAACTTGGTTTGCATTTCAATGTTCTTATAATTCTATTTTTGTTCCTGGGAAGGAAAAAAAAACTCATAGATTTGTTTGCCCTAAATATGTTTTGTTTTGAATTACATTAGAGATCTTTTATTTCATTAATTGATTTTAAAAACTCTAAAGCTTTAATCTAGAATTTTGATCATGAAATCATGAGACAACTGCTTCATTTCATATGTAAAAGAATGTTGACAATACATCTCACTAAAAACACATTGGGGATTTTCATTCCCAGCAGATCCATGGCAAGACAACCACTTGCAAGAATTAAGTCTGGTTAATGTTCATCCCTTCCCAATAAAAAAAATAATCAGCTCAAGAGGTCCGTCCACCCTCACCTTTTTTATTCTTTGCAAAGCAAAATCCTCTGTGTAACAGCAGTGTGGAGCTCTTTACAGAGAGATATCCCTTGACCATAATTATTGGAATGAACATGGGGCCATGTCTGGTTACCCAAGCAATTCAGCAGGTTCTGCAAAGGAAAGTTTGCCTCTGAGGAGATCGTGGCACTTTTGGAAATGTTTGAGACATTTACTGAGGGAAGAAAGAAAACAATAGTTTCAGCCTTGCATACTTTCAGAATATCTTTTCCACCAAACAATGTAGTAAATTTACATCTACATCTCTACCACATGTAGCTCCCTCTCAATCCAGCCATAAAACCATGTTTTTTAAAGGTTAATGAACCAGACTTGGCTTCCTAAATAACTTGCTTGCAGTCAGGGGACAAGCCTCTGATGCCGTTGGAATACACTGGTATTGGAAATAAGATGTTGTTAGCAACCTCTTTGTGTGGGGTAGAAGTTGAATCAAAAGCTCTAAGTGGTTAGCGATATACACATGCATTTGGAAAAGGCAGTTACTTGTTCTCATGGACTACATGTTTCCACAGTTGTTAATTTAATCAATAATTAACCTGCCTCTTAGCAGAGCTTGTTATGATAGCAATTCAAGTAGAAAAAGTACCATTTACCTGAATAATGTCTACAGAATATCTTTAAGATATAGCAAATTGGATGTAATCTGTAGTATGAGCCAGGAAAGCTTGTATATATGAACAACATACACAAAAAGCCCAAAAGCCAAATATTGTGATTGGCATGCTGGAAAAGTATCTACAAATCAATAGTTGAACTTAAGTATCTGTTGCATGACTGCGGTTACAGAGATCTCCCTGATCATGTGATTCATTCTCAGCTCTCTGCCAGTATCACTGGTACAAATAGCATGAAAACCTGATTACAGGAATATATTGCTTCAATATATTCCTAGCTTGCGATTCATAGCTTAGTAAATAAAGAACTGCCTGCTGGAATATGTGAATCTACTGCTTTCCCTTTGACAATGCTGCAGACATTTGACTACACTGCATTCCCAACTCAGTGTTGCCCTCCTATTGCCATACATAATTGTTTACTGGTGGTACACAAGGCATCATTGAGATGAAATGCCAGCCTGGAAATTCTAATAGCTTTCTTGTGGCTTGAGAACTGAATCCTAAAGTGCATGAATTTGAAGCTCTACTAAGGTCATAACAACTCTGTCCTTGTCATGTAGGAAACAGGCCTTTGAGAATATTGTATTACTTCATGGAAATTCCCTGCTCCCCAAGACATTTCATGAACTCCTTTCCCTTTCTGGCCTTTAGGAAGGCCATTAAGATCTGGTTATTTAAACAGGCCCTGGGGACTGAATGATTTGGTTTTCCCTTGAGCCATTTGCAAGGTGTTAATTTGGGTCTGTTGAGAAACTGGAATATGCCGATTGTATTTCATCCATGGGTCTTATATAGATGAATTATGTTGTAGCTGTATATTGTCTTTTGTGTTGTTTTTATCTGGAGTTATTTAAGAAAAAATGTATGCCACTCAGGGTTGGTTCTGACTGAAGTGCCTATAAGTTCAGTCAATCATGTTACAAGTATACATTGATCATAAAGTTGACCTGGAACTTCATCAGAAATCTCTAGTCAAGCTTAACATAAATGGCATCTAGCAGATGTCTCCTTAACAAATCAGTTTAAATCAAAAAGGGATAGATTGAACTAAGAAGATTGCTATTCCAGTTACAAGTAAAGAATTGTGGAAGGATTTTTTTTAATTTTGAAAGGGTAAAATTGTAGGCATATAGACAGGTATTTAGGTATATAGATAGAAATAGAAAGAAATAGTTCATTGTTTTGTCACCAAGGCAATATTCATTTTAGCTGAGTGGCTTGAGAGCAGCAAGGAGGCTGCCTTGTATTTTTGCTGCAATTAGGATTAGAAACCTAGTTGCAGCAAAACCAAGAGTACAACTTTGTAGAAATCTCTATCAAGCAGTTTGATTGATCCTCATTTGTTGTTTCAAAATGGAAGAAGGTAAACTGGATTAGGACACATACCTTGGTGTTTTGTAATAGATTTGGTAAGGTTTCTCTGATTCTTCTGAAGGTTGAAGTCTTGGCCATGCAGGTCAAGTAGCCTGAAACAGGTCTATTGAGAATGGCAGGGAATACCAGCAGCAGTAAGCAGGGGCAAAGTCAGCCCTAGGCTTCTATGGGTATTGGAGTTTTGAATTAATAGTAGTTCTTGTTGGAGGGAATGTTCTTGACCTAAGCAAAGTGCTAAAAGAATAGGACTTTTATCTAAAAATAAAGTGCTCAGAACCAAAATAATAGTCTTAAATATAGAGTGTGGTCTTAGTTCATCTACCAGTAAATAGAAACAGGCATTCATTGTATTTGAAATAACTCAATTTATTTAAAAATACATCTAGAAAAGGGGTCGTTTCTAAGTTACCTTTTGAAGAGAGGAAAAGACTCTGATGAACCCTAAAACACAAAAAGGCGAGAAAAATGTATTTGTCTCTTTAATACAGAGGTTACTTTAACCAACTGCAAGCCAAGTGCTAAAGATGAACAGGAACGCCATGGGAAGACCCTTTCCATCATCTATATCTTACCATTTGTCACACAGGTCAAACAATGATCCAATCTCCCACAATACTGTATAATCTATTGGCTAAAGTTTTCTGTTTAAGTTGTTTGATAAAATATTTTGTAACTACAGACAGGATATATATAGAGTGACAGAAGCTCATGCTAATACCCTTACTTTAAAAGATGCGTTGTTTCTTTCTACTATAATACAGTATAATAAATATTCCCTCAGAGAAATATTCTACATTCAAGATTTCTATACAGCAAATATGATTCAGCTAAGAGAGATTAAAGCATAGAACAGATTCTGAAGGGAGGCGATGGGAAAACTAGACATTCATGACTGTTTTGTTGTAGTATTGAAATAAAACTTGTAGAATGCAAAGTCTCTCAAGAAAAACTAGATCCCTCTAGATAAGCATAGTGATGTGAAATAAGGAACATAGTCTATACATAACCTGATCCCAAGTTGTTTAGGGTGGTATACATTAAATGCAAATCTTGAATCTGGCTTGAACAACCATTTGTCTGGAATGGTATAAGGTCTCCTACTCAAGCAAGGGGTTGGACTAGAAGACCTTAAAAATGATTGCCAGGGGGTTATCACTTTACAACATGGCTGTCACACTGTGTCACAGGAGAACATGACAATTCAAAAGCAGCTGCCAATCTTTTTTATTTACTCCCCTTCAGGATGCTCCCGTGTTTCCCTTTTCCTTTTTCTGGCCAGATAAGCATGCTTCTAAAGAAAAGTGATATTAAAAACTATCCTTTGCTTTGTAGCTTATAAGCTTTTTTTGTTAAGTCAAAGAGCAAGCATGGAATTAAGATAATTCTTCCCAGTTATGCGATGGACTTCAAAAGCATAGGAACCCTCCCCTCCCCAAAAAGGCAATAGCGAGAATATTGTCTGAACATGGTTGTTTCTTCCAAGAAATAATAGTTGTTGGTGCTTTACCAGTGTTTGCATATAAAACCAAGTGTGGCCTTGAGATTAAGTCCCTTGGATTCAATCAAACAGTAACCAAGAAAAGATTACACCCTGTTTTTTTTTAAGAATTAAAACAAAAGTTGAATTCTAAGGTGACTCAGTTGAAGTCACCTTAGATGAAGAGAAGAATGCCAAGGCACAGGCAACTAGGTACAGTATCACTAGGTATCACTAATTATAGGCCATGGCTGACACTGTTTCTGGCATTCTGGCATTAGGGGACTGGAGGCTAAAGCATATAAGGAACGGCTGCTGGAATTGGGTATGTCTAGTTTAATGAAGAGAAGGACGAGGGGGGACATGATAGCAGTGTTCCAATATCTCAGGGGCTGCCATAAAGAAGAGGGAGTCAAGCTATTTTCCAAAGCGCCTGGAGGCAGGACAAGAAGCAATGGATGGAAACTAATCAAGGAGAGAAGCAATCTAGAACTAAGGAGAAACTTCCTGACAGTGAGAACAATTAACCAGTGGAACAATCTGCCTCCAGAAGCGGTGAATGCTCCAACACTGGAAGTTTTTAAGAAGAGACTGGACAGCCATTTGTCCGAAATGGTATAGGGTTTCCTGCCTGAGCAGGGGGTTGGACTAGATGACCTCCAAGGTACCTTCCAACTTTACTATTATTATTATTATTATTATTATTATTATTATTATTATTCTTGGACAGCTTGAGTGCTTTTGTTCTTCTTGGAGCATATGGCTGCAAGTCTCCACCAACTTTTAATTTCCTACAATGCCCATGAGCATCACTATGTTGGAGCTTCATGAAGGATGTTAAATGAAGGACATACACATTGCTGATACTGGGGAGAAAAGACATTGGGTGACCCATCAGATGACACTTTGCTGGATAGTTCCTGTTGATTGTAGATATAATCTTGTTTCATTTGCCAGGTATTCTATTGTTCCACGCACACACCTTCCTGTCTCTAATCTAATCTTGGCTCAGATTGTGTTGAACTTGGCTCATATTTATTATTTGAAACAGAAGAGACACTGGAGATAGTTTTATATTGTTATTTATATTATAATATGTATGTTATTACATTATGTTATATAATACTTAGCATACTTTGTATCTTCAAGTCAGCCTTGACTTCTGGGCAACTACATAGACAAGTCGATGCAGCTCCTTGGCAGCATTTTCAGAAGTGGGTTGCCATTGCGTTCTTTTTCTTAGGGCTGAAAGAGAGAGCCTGCCCAAAATTACCTAGCTGGCTTTATGCCTAAGGCAGGGCTAAATCTCACAGTGTCTTGATTTCTAGCCCGATATGGGTCACACAGTATCTATTATACACACTGAACAATTTCTTTGATAACAGTTACCTATTACATATTCCACAGAATATGTGCCTTCTGGGAAAAAGTGTAAAATGGTTAACGTAAATTTATTTTATTTTATTTTTAATCACACAAGATCAAATGATTCATTGCTTGTAATGGACACTGTGATCCCAGCATCATTGGAACTGATGTTCAGTTAATGAGCTTCTGAATGTGGCTACAACAAAATTATAAGTAAGACCTGCTCCATGGCATTCTAAATGTTTCATTCAAGGAATTTCACTTTCATTGCTCATTCTGTAGTGACCTCTACTGGGTAATAGTTGAAGGTAGCATCACAAGCATTGTGGCATTAAAGAAACCTTGATAGGATTTCTTATCAGTTCTAGTGCCAACTACTAGGAATGTATTTGGAATGTTTAGATGCTTAGAAAAATGTGGGAGTTGCACCTACTTGTAGACTGTTTCTACGTGTAAGTATGTACTTATGAAAACATTGGTTTGAAGTGTTTCTGCTAAAGAAATTTGGATTAAGGCTGTAGTTCAGGAGTGGGCAAAGTTTTTGTGGCCAAGAGCTCCCTCCCTCCTTCCTTCCAGAAGTAAGCCTGATGGTGCTATGATTCCACCAGATGGGCAGGTCCAAACACACACACACACACACACATTCTTCTAATTAAATTGAGTTAGTTCCATTAAATGCAAACATACATGAAATTGGTATGTTTGGTATCAAGCTGAAGTAGAGAAATGAAAGATGATGCTTTACAGCTAAGAGAAGAGAGACTATTGATATGGAAGAAAGCATTTTGCTGTTCTCATCTCCTAACCTTGAATTATATTGAGGGACTCCTACTTGGGTAATACTTCTAAGAAATTCTGAGGCTCTTGTTATGAAGAATATGACATTACTTAAAGTAATTTTCTCAATTACTTCTCAGTTGTTTGCACTAAATGGTATATATAATCCCAGATGCACAGACCAGTGATTTTTCTAATGTCGTGGTGTTTGCAAATACAACCATAATATTCAAGGTTATTCAAATATTATAGGTCAAGGATTTATTTTCTTGCAATCAGATTTCCAGGACTTTAGGAGTAGAAGAAAGAATGATCACCCCAATGGAGAAACATAAGAAAGAATGAATTGGAATTAGAACTTATATACATGCTTATTGGAGTCCCAACAATTTTGAATTCCTTTAATGCTCTCAAATGACACTTTTCAGTAAGACAATATGGATGATTGGAAATGGCAGGCTACATTCATCTACTGGTCATCATGAGGAGAGCTAGGTAAATAGCTGCAGAAGTAGGCCTGACTTTCTGATTTTATAATTCTCAATACAACTCCACTTCCATCATTCTGAAATTCTCTGTTCTCTAGAAGGATCTACCATGTGATATTCTTGAATGTAAAAACAAGAACTATAATTGCTTAAGAGGAACCTTCATTTAAAGGAAAGTTATGATGCCAATTTATATCAGTTGAAAATCTGGCCAAGAATTTACAATCCAGACTAGTTTATTACCATTAAGAGAGCAGTGGTGCCTATTCAAATTCCCAGCAGAAACCTTAGCTGTTGGAACTTGCCTTTATACTGACTTTTCTTTTCTTTTTTGATCACCATAAATCATTTTCATTTTGCTTTATGGTTGGCCTTGTCTGTGTATTACAAAGGCTTGTTTACCTGTGCCTTGCCTGTAGATGGGCTGTGCTCTTAAGCACAAAAGGCTTCCTCTTGGTTCAGATAAAGGAGTGCTAACAATTCTATCCATACTTGCAGTCACTTACTCTGTATTAATCAACACTCAGACTCCCATTGATTAAGGAATATTAGTGAACTGGTAACTTAAAGGTGGTTGGAATTGCTATCCAGCTTTGATGGAGAAAAGAGGAATTAAAGGACCAGTGAAGCCAAATAATACATCATATTCTTGAAGATGCTGCAAGGGACTATAGGATGAAGAAGCTGGGGGAGGGGGGCACAAACAGTTTTTTTTCCTCATTGCTTCCAGTCAAGGATGTGGCCCAGGAAAAGAGAAAAAACAAAAGTGAACAACTGGATATGCTGATAGTTCCAATCTCCAATGAGGGACTTCTAGATACTCAAAGAATTGGCAAGAATGTGTTTGTAACCCTAAAAGCCAATCCAAATGACGCTATGCTGAATCTTATGGGGGAGGAGAACCCCCTCAATAAAGTGAATGAGGTATTGGGTACAGGACCATAGGTGATACCCAGCATGTGGGGGCATTGAATAATGAGTATGTAGATGCAGGAAGGAATAGATCAGGTTTATGACCCTAGGGTTCCAGTGACTCTATACCAATGCACAGAATATGGAGTACAAATCTAGATTCAATAGGTATTATTGACACTGATGGGATGAAAATCAAAACTAGAAAAAGGAAATAAAGGGAACTGGAGTGGCGTTATATATGATGAAGCAAACATGTGCAGAGATCCAAAAACCTGAGCATAAGAGACTAGTCAAGAATCTTTGAAAGAGGGCAAGAAAGAGGAAACAAGGATATTATGAGCATGAGACAGAAATCTGCATCCTAACTAACTCTGACTGATTCTACTTTCTATATGAATTATGTGTATTCAGCAGCTGAAAATGGTTTATAGAAGCAGGAGTGAGCAATGCTTTCTAAATATTCAGTTCTGAGAAAGGTATTTCATTTGTTGAAATATAATGATGAGGTCTAAGGATAGAAATAGCTTCACTTTGTGGAAAAAGAAACAAATGAAAACACTTTTCATATCATTATCAACTACAGTATCCTTCTGAATAAAATATCTATAATGAGTGTGGGGAGACCATTTAATTTCGCACTTATATGTGCACAATTATTTGTAAAATTAATTATTGACCAATAGTTTTAGCTCTATGTCATCTTCTCTTATATCCCTGAATTTGAATAATTGTACAACAAATCCTTAGCACAAACATACTTCAGTTTAGCAGTATTTGGATGCAATAGTCAAATTTTTCCTTATACTGTGTATTCCTGTGCAGATACAAAATCCCATTTGCTATTTTGTGCATATATAAAATGTGTAAAGCTCATTTGGATTTAATGGACATTTCTGCTTTATAAAACCTTATACCCAATTAGCCTGTTAAATTGAAGGATTTCCTATATTTCTATATCCATACAGGCTCTGTAACCCTATATATCAAGGCTTTTCAACCAGTGGTACGGGTACCACCTGTGGTACATTGGCACCTGGCAGGTGGTACGTGAGCATCCCAGAAAAGTGGTAGCGGGGAAGGGGAATGAGCTGAACCGGTGGCAGCACCGCACAAGCCTGAGCGAGAGATGGCTGGAGCTGCAGGGCTGTCAGGGTTCAGCGGAAGCACCAGGATCAGCGCCAGGCTCCAGCTGGAGCTTGGCGCTGATCCTGGCGCTTCTGCTGAGCCCAGAAGAAGCGCCGATCAGCTGGAATGTTGCAGCATCTCCAGGGTCTTGTGATTTACATTCAGATGCTTGGCAACTGATTCATATTTATGATGGTCACAGTGTCCCAGGGTCATGTGAAGTGACCAAAACCTGCTGCAACCACCCAGCAGACGGCGGGAATAAAAACCAAACACCCCCACTCCCGCTGCCAATCCTCAACAGAAATGCTCACAACAATGAAAACCTCGGACAGGAGGAAGAACGCCGCCGGGTGGGCAGGCAGGTGTCTTGCTCAGCTGTGGCTTGGGTAACTGTGCCATTGTAACTTCGAACAGTCACTAAGCGAACTGTTGTAAGTCAAGGACTACCTGTACTTCATTACTTTTTTCCTTTTTTTGGGGGGGGTCATCAAGTTTTTGACACCTTGCTAGGCGACTGGTTGTACTCGGATATTGCCATATCCTAAAAGTGGTACAATGGGTGAAAAGGTTGAAAAGCCCTGCTATATATAACCCTTTATATAACCTTGTACATAACCCTATACAGGATCTGATTCGTTATACTTTCTATCTATACATATTCATCATATTATTCTTAAAATGAAAGATTTAAATTTTAAGGAAATTGGTCCTACATTTAATTCTATTCTGAGAAATTAATATGCACATTCAAATGGTTTAGGCCTCCTACTATTTTAAAATTCCAGTTTGGCAAAATCCTTTTAAAACCCGACCCTGCTGATTTTATGGAAGTATCATTGTGAATAAAATTTTACTTCTTCATATCTCTTAATTCATTTTCTTTATTGTACAATTTCATCAAATCATATTGTTTGATAATTTTGAAGTTGCAGCTTAATACACCGGCAGGGCACCAGTTGGACAAGATTGTCCTAAAATATCTGTCCTGCCAGGCAAGTAGTTGTCCTGGCAACCAACTCTGTGATCTCTAAAACACTCTTGCTTTATAGAACGTTTTAAAATGAACAATAAAAAATAACAAATCTAATTTTACTGCAGCCTGCTTTAATGGATACCTTGCACGTTTCTGTAGCTTTATAGCTTTCCAAAATGCAGCTTTATATGGAGCAGAAAACAAAAACAGAATAACAATTAGATCAACAATGTAGAAGAAAGAAGGTGATCACATTTCTAGAAATGATATACTTCTAAGCAATTAAACTGTGCTTATTTGACTACAGGAGTAGGTGTGAAACCCTTGGAAGATTCTGGATAAATGCTGCTTTTAAAGTTTACATTTTAATAAAAGAGGTTACAAAATGTAAGTAAGTGGAAAGTAAAGCTATATATTTCCTCGCTACAGTTGCTGAACCTGTTTGACTCTTTTCATTTATTTAATGAATGGCAAATAGCAAAGCTGTTGTATGGGAAACAGTTTGTTTTGTGCTTCCAGTGGCAGCACACATTTTTTTGTGCTTGATGATCTTGCAGGTACCTGGTTGGACATCAATTATGCCCTAGAGAACACTTGTCACTTCAAATAAATGAAGACATACAATACTTTTCATGTGCCCAATTTCTTGAATGCTTTATGGCATGGGCAACGTCCCCCGCTGTGTTTATGAAGTCTTTAAGGAAAATGGGAAGAACTAAGTATTCAGCAGCAAATATGTATAATTGTTTTTCAATCAATCAATCAATCAATCAATCAATCAATCAATCAATCAGAATAGAGCTGAAAGGGACCTTGGAGATCTTCTAGTCCAACCTCCTGCTCAAGCAGGAGATCCTAAACCATTTCAGACAATGGCTATCCAGTCTCCTCTTAAAAACCTCCAGTGATGAAGCACCCATAACCTCTGACAGCAATCTGTTCCACTGATTAATTGTCCTAACTTTATCATCATTATTATTATTACTATTATTATTATTATTATTATTATTATTATTATTATTATTATTATTATTATTATTATTATTATTATTATTATTATTGTTGTTGTTGTTGTTGTTGTTGTTATTATTATTATTACTATTATTATTATTGTTGTTTTGTTGTTGTTGTTGTTGTTGTTATTATTATTATTATTATTATTATTATTATTATTATTATTATTATTATTATTATTTCTTATCTTTCCTTCTGGTGCTTTGGAAAAAAATGACCCCCTTTTCTTTGTGGCAGCCTCTCAAATACTGGAATACTGCTATCATGTCACCCTTAGTCCATCTTTTTTCTAGACTAGCCATACCCAAATCCGGCAACTGTTTTTTTTTTCCAATAGAAGGATATGTTTGCAAGTAATTAGGGAAAGAGGAATGATGGGGGATGGATAGGTAATCCAATCAGCTGGTTTAGTTTTTTTGTCCACCCAATACTTCCTCACTGCAAACATCCTACAACAAAAGATGGGCTGTAAAAGAAAGGTGGGAAGGGTGAGCAATATTTCTTTGGCAAAGAAATTTATCTTAAATGCCCAAGCTTTCAGGAGGAATGCAAATGGTGACCATGGTCAGTATGGTCAGCTTAAATAGGTACACCCATTGCATCAGCTTATAACAGAACAGGAATAAATACCTTATATGATAAAAAGTATATATCAGCATGTACCAGGAAAGAGAGCCAGTTTGGTCTAGTGGTTATGACACCAGACTAGAAACTAGGAGACTGTGAGTTCTAGTTCTGCCTTAGGCATGACAACCAGCTGGATAATCTTGGACTAATCACTCTCTCTCAGCCCATCTGCCTCACAGTATTGTTGTAACTGTGGGGGAAATAGAAGGAAGAAGTATTAGGTATGTTCTCTACCTTGAGTTCTTTATACAAAATAATAAAGGTGGGATATCAATTAAACAAACAAGCAAACAAAAACCAGTAGGCTTTCACGTTGTAGACATTCTCCATTTTATCTAGTAAGAACATACTGCATATACACTAGACTAATGGAATGAGAGGTGCTTGAGGCTGTCTTAACAGACAACTCAGAAACTTCATCTGCTATAAAATCAGTCTGTGCAAAACATCCAAAGAAGCATTTCACCAAGTACACTGGCATTAACAATATCCTCTTTGAAGCACTGAAGCAGTTGCATCTTCCCAAAGGCTTAGAGGAGGCAGTTTGAAAGCTATGCTGGTTGTCTGTTCCTGAACGCACAATCAAATCATCTGCCGGAACTGTTGATGGTGGTTGTGTGAGGACAGACAATGGTACATTTAATGACCATTCAAAGTTATAACAGCACCGAAAAAGTGACTTATGACTGTTTTTCATACTAATGACCACTGCAGCATCCCCATGGTCACATGATCAAAATTCAGATGCTTGGCAACTCACTCATATTTATGATGGTTGCAGTGTCCTGGGGTGATCACGTGATCAGCTTCTGTGACCTGACAAGCAAAGTCAACGGGGAAACCAGATTCACTTAACAACCTGGTTATTAACTTAACAACTGCAATGATTCACTTAACTGTGGCAAGAAAGGCCGTAAAATGGGCAAAACTCTCTTAGCAACAGAAACTTTGGGCTCAATTGTGGCTGTAAGTCCAGGACTACCTGTACTAAGTACTAAGATTGGGTGAATGCTACTGTAGACTTACCTAACAACTTCTTCCTTCAAAAGCCAACAGATAAGGCCTTCAGCAATCCCTACTTAGCATGACAATTCTGGCCATTTTTTGGCGAAAGTCCTTCAAATAATGTTTACAATTAAAAAAGAGAAAGATATTAATTACGTTTATATTTTAATGTGAGCATTCCTAATCCATACTTTTAAAACCATAAGCATAGCAAGCCAGAATATAGTTAAAAATCATGTTCCACAATGTAATGTTACAATGCAGTAACTGAACAACTGCGCTTCAATGTATATGAGGGAAAAGTGTATTTAAAGTTGTAATAAACATGTATATCAGTAAAGGTGCATTAAAATGCATTCAGAAATATGCATGAGAATTTATACAGATTTTCAGTCTTAAAAACAGTTGCAAACAGATCCAAAAACAGGATGAAGCAAACTTAATTTTAAGAACTGAATGAAACTGGATAGAATTGCCTATCTCTAGTTACAAGAGAAATCTTTTCTGAATTTTTCCAAGTTATAAATAGCCTCCATCCAAGGCTGTCTTGATCATTCTGCTACAGTTAGCAGTGGTTGCAGCTATACAAAAATTCAGCTGTTCTGATCAGTTCAGTTGGTAAATCTCTTCTGAGTCAGACCTCTCTTAAAAATTAATCTGTAACTTTCAACTGTCAAACAGTATTTCTCAAAACATTTTTGCTTTTACCTTCTCAGGCTGTAAACTTGGAAGAGCATCTAGAAAATTTCCATATGAAGTGCACCTTTCTCCTATCCTTCTACTGAATAAAAAAATAATGCAGGGTCCAGTTTCTCTGATGAATAAAACATAATTGTTGACAAGACACGTCCCAAATCAAAGATGGTAGTGTATACACACTTTCTTGTGATTAATTCAGCCTCACTGAGGGCTGTGGACAGAGAAGTGCTACCAACCATCTGTCATTGGGGAAAGCTCTTTTTTGTGATGAAGTCAGCTGCAAAGTAATTGTGAGGTTTTTTTTTTTTCTTCTTCAACAATTATCCCCTTTCACTGTGAACTTGATTAAAATCCAGCACGGAGCATGCAAACAAGCTTTGTAAATTTGTACTCTGACAAAAGGGAAAGGGAAAATGATCTGCCTGACAAGAAAAAAAAACTTGCAGAATGGATAAGAATAGAAGGGAACTCATGCTGAGTCAAATAAAAGTATTTACCTGGATGCAATCTTATTGATTGATTGCATCAGACAGGGCTAGGAATCTAGGACATGAACTTTCTTTCTTTCAGAAATTATCTCCATATCAACGCTTCCCCTTCCCAGATCTGCAGTTGTTACGGAATTTAAGCATACTGAGAGAGCTGGTTATGTTCTGACTTGATACAGGGCTGTCATTAAGCTGAGTAGAAATAAATGCATGATGTATTTAAAGATGGTTGCCTTAATAGAAAACTAAATATTTTCTGACAATATTTATGGAGGCCTTTCGCTGAGTGACCCTGTCTTTAGGGTCATAATGAATGGAGATTAGAAGAAAAATAAAAAAAAATGTATAAAATAATAATTGTAAAAAAATAATAATTTTGGAATTTATCTGTGTGCAAACAAAGGCTCAAAAATTGCTGGTGACCAAGTAATAGTCAATCATCAAGTGATTATCTTTCAAAAACATGAAACCCTACCTAAAGGATCTGTGTTGGGTTAAAGATGAAGAAACTCTCCTCATGACTGAATGTATGAAGTTTTCTTATTAGCATTATAAAAACAATTTGTTATTTGCCATCTTCTGGGATATTTTTTCATCATATTCAAAAGTGGTTGTTTAATCATTCTGTCACTCCAGACTCCTCATATCCCAATGACATCATCTCTCCAGGAATGTCTGTTGGTAATTGATTCTCTGAGTTCTTGTAAGCTCTTGCCTGTATCATCAATAAAGCTAGCTTGCCACGTTGTTTTCCAATTGCCTCTTTTTCAGTTGCTTTCATTTTTCCAAGAATCAGGTGATTCTTGCTTTTGCATTGTATGTTCACCATATTTAATATTTAATTTCATTTTTAGTACTTCTGTCTGGTTTTACTTCATTCAGACAGTGGTCAGTTATTTTGGTGCCTCATGAGAGAGTCATTTCATTTTTTTATATATATTTAGGACAGGGATGTCAAACTGGCGGACCACAAGCCAGATGCATCATGTGCAGGCCATGCCCACCCCCGATCCAAAGGCAAAAAAGTCATGGTACGTCACAATAAGTCACGTGATGTGATCGAGTTTGACACCCATGATTTAGGATATTTTGGTTTTCTTCTTCTTCTTCTTTTTTGTATATATTTTATTAATTTTTGTAGGGTTAGGGTTAGTGTTAGGGTTGGGGTTTTTAAAATAACATTCTTAATATTTAGCAAATAGCATATTGTCTGGGTTCATGTATTTAAAAACAATAAGAGTTAATTTCTATATTATCATAATCAATATATTAGTTAATCGCTCAAAGTCTTCTTACTAGTATATATTCAATGTTACATAGTATATATCATGTTCCTTTCTCTCAAACTGGCTTTTCTAGCCATTGTTAAAAATTGTCCCATGTTCTAAAGTACACTGAGTCTTCTTTCTCTTTTATCTTTAATGTCAATCTGTCCATTTCTGCACAATCTAAAATTTTCTTAATTAATTCTTCTTCTGTTGGTACGTTTTCATTTTCCCAATATTGGGTAAATACAATTCTTGCTGCAGTTAATACATGTAAAATTAAATATATACAATCTTTCTCGTAGTTTCCTCCTATTATGCCTAACAGAAACAGTTTTCTGGCTTGAAATCTATGTTTTTTAGTCATTTTTTTTAACCATATGTGTATTTTTGACCAAAATCTTTTAACTTTAGGGCATGTCCACCAGATATGATAATAAGTACGTGGTTTTTGTTTACATTTCCAATACTTGTTTGATATATTATTAAACATTTTTGCTTATCTAACTGGTGTTAGATGCCATCTATAAAACATTTTGTATAAGTTTTCTTTGTAAGCCACTGCTTTCGTTAATTTAGCATTTCTTTCCCATAATTTTTGCCAATTTTCTAATTCTATATTATGTCCAAAGTTCTTTGCCCATTGGTTTGCTTCTTCTTTAACAGTGTCACAAATTTCAGGCTAAAGTTCTTCTGTCAATTCAAATCTAATCAGTTAAATCTATTCTTTTCCATTCTCCATAAGATTGCAGCATGTCTAGGGTTACATCATTCCAAAAAGCTTCATTCTAGATAAATTCAGGACAAAACAAATTAAATGGTTGCAGGATGAGATATTTGAGAACTTCTGTAACATTATGAAAAAAAAATTAACAGTCAAATTAGAGAGTAAAAGATAAAGTGATTGTTTCTTTTACATTTCTGTATCTTCGGATATACTTATGTTGTACAGAAGATACTAATGTCCTGACTCATTTCTTTTCTAACTGAATACACACAATTCTACAGCACAGAGAGGAAACAGATATACCTAAGTTTTAAAAAGTTTCACAGCAAATATAAATCCTGTATTAAAAAAATAGGTGTGGAAGTTTATATCCTTTTGTCTTATTTATTCATTGATAACTTTTACAAGCCAGAGAACTTTAACATGCCAAGGACTATTTACTGCTACCTTTTAAAATTCCCAACTCATATTGCTGAGTTTCCATTCATTTTGCTAGACTTTGATTGTGTTGAGCAAAGACTAGCTATGGCTGTTACTCCTATTACTAAATAATATGTAAATATTACTTTCTTTATTAGGAGCTCTATATTTTTGAATTTTATTTGCTCAGAATTGAAAGTGTGGAAGATTGCCTCTGTACCTATATCGGCTCCCAAAATTCCCCAGCTAGCATGTGGCTAGGGAATTCTGGGGATTGAAGTCCACACCTCTTCAAGTTGCCAAGTTTGAAAAACATTGCCATAATGCTTAAAAGCATACAATTAAAATTAGACAAAAGATCATCTGGATAATAGTGATAGAATATACATTTTATATTTTGTGGAAGATCCTGTTTTGAAAATTGCTGGGAGGAAAGCTTGCTCTGAAACCCAGGGCAGCTGGGAAGGCAGGTCAGTCACCCTATCTAATTGTGGAAACATAACAGTGCCCTGTCTAATGGTCAAACTGAGAGTTGTGACCAGTTGCTACCTCAGAATATGAAAACATGGTTTGAAGTGAGTTTGTAAATCAGGATTTGTATTAACAATGGTTTGATGGAGCAACTGAAAAGAAAAAAAAAGGAAAAGAGTTGAAACCTATTTGGTTTTTGATGCTACTGTACCTAAATAACAAGTTGTGTTAAACTGCAAGTCTAAACAACATTCAGCACATGATTGGATGGACATACAAGAGAAAGTGTTCTCCTTTCTTCTCCTTTCTTCCTTCTCTTCCTCCCTCCCCCCTCCATTTCTTTTATTTTTATTTTTTTCAGTATGTGCACTATGTATATCCCCCACCCCAATAATAGTGGATGTTATTTTCTATGGACATTTAAAACCAACAAAAGTTTAAAACCAACAAAAAATTTGATGCTGGTAAATTCCTTCAATGCTGCAATTAAAGTTTAGGCAAAAAGAGCATTTCAACAAAAAGAGCATGCTTGCTCCCATAAAAAGTATAACAAATAACAAAATAATGCATTTATTGACACAAAGCATAATTAACTTATATAATTCAGTGCCACTGCCATACGTTTAGTTCAGATGGTTTGTCGGAGAGCTAGACAAATTCCTGAAGACCAGACCATCAATGAATTCATTGCACGACTATATAAAACTCCATATTCAGATCAGTATAGAGCTGAATGCCAGCTGCCAGCAGGGAAAGTAGGAGGTGGGGCTTCCAGAGGCACCTTTTTAGGTCAGCAGCACCTTTAAAGGTTTTTAGGTTCAAACCCCGTCTTATAATATGGAAACTAGGGTTGAGGTTATCTGGCATTGTCCACCCAGTTGGAATTTTATAGCCTGCAAACATCATTAAGGCACAGCTGCTGAATGGGACATGAGAGGTGTTTTGTATATTTGATTAGGAAGTTTCAGTTACACTGAGAGAGTTACATGCTGCTTTAGTTACATAAAACGAGAGCTGGACATCTGGCTGATCTTTTTATGTTTTCTTCCTTTCTTCTGAGTTGATATATGGAAGAAGTTTATTACTCATGAGTTGGGACAAGGTGACTCACACTAACTGAATGAAGTAGTGAAATCCTTTGTAAACATCCTTTTGTCAGAACCACCCAGAGGTTTTTTGAGGCCTAGGGCAAAACTAAAATGTTGATTTATTGTGCTTGTATTCTACTTTTTTGCCATATAATCAATGTCAATGTATATCCCCACATGTTCATGGCTTCTCACAAAGGAACTTGAGATTGATAGTTCACTGAAGCTGCTGAGCATTCTTTATTGGGTATTTTGTAGCACTGTCTCTCCTCACAGTGCTATAACTCTTAAGTTCCTTGGAAAGAAGACATGATTATTAAAGTAGCTTATCCGTGGTGGCCTAGGTATGTTTGTCCTGTGCATTGGGAGACCTTGTACATTGAAGCTGGGATTCAGATAGAACAATTCAGAGTTAGGAAAGTCCATAACTTGACTCTCAAGCTTTAGACTCTACGCTAAACCAAGAGATGGGCAAGATTAAAAGGGAGTAGAGGGAGTGGATCTTAGTCTGTGATATCCCATTGGAGCAGATTCTTATCAGAGGTGGATCAAACTTCAGTCTTGCCTGAAGCTGCTTATATAATACTGGCACAGACCTCACAAGCTATTCCCTATCTTGGATTTATTTTGCATGAGTAAAGCAATTTACCATGTATTTATCCACAACATATATTCTTTGCTCCACCCTGCAGCAATACAGACTTTAATGACATGTCTTCGAAACAGGAAGATGAATCTCAAGGCAGCATGGAAAGAAGCCTGCCCTTAGCTATCTCCAAAGCTTGTCTTCGCTTGTCTTTCCTTTTGTATAATCATTATTACAGAAATGAGAGGGTTGAAACTGTTCTCCATGGTGGGCCAGGTAAAATGTCATCTGAGGTCAACAGTCAATGCCTTTCAAAGCCCCTATTAGTATTTTTTTGTGGAAAAGAGGTTTGGGAACTCCTCTTATCATAGAAGAGTTACTAGAGTAAGGGAAGCTGATCTTCTTGGGTTGTCCTAATATTGATTTCATGGGCCCAGTTTTTCCCAGGCTTACTTCTTCTGAAAGTTCTGACACCGTTTTTGGCTAAAAGGAATCCTGTGAAAATGCACCTAAAACACTTTAATTTGAGCAAAAGATCACAGTATACATCAAACTACGATTATATGCATTATTATTTTTTGTTTACAAAAATTAAAACAACAGTGGCAAGAGCAGGAACTGACTCACCCTTTCTTAAATTGTAAGGGTCAACCTATAGACCAGTCTTTTTCAACTTGGTTTCCTCCAAATATGTGTTACTCCAATGCATGTGGAGAGAACTGGATTGAGAAAAATTAAGTAATTAATCAGAAACAAGGACTGCAGTAAAAGAATAATGAATTAGTGATTCTCTGATGGGCAACAACAACAAACAACAACAAATTCTTGCCTCTCCAGTGTCTGTCTGCAGTTTAGATCAATTAGCATCAGAAATATGCAAATTTCTGTGTTCAGAAGCTTTAACATGTTCAGAAAGAAAGAAAGAAAGAAAGAAAAAGGTCATTATATTCCCTGAACTCTTATGTACTCTGGTAATGTAGGTTTCTGGAACATAGGGAGACTCTCAGCATGCCAGCTAGTTGCAGAGATGGTAGCCCCACCCCATTAAGGGGAAGACGGGATCAGCCAAAAGGCATCACAGTGCAAGTGGAATGATTGAGCATTCTTCCCTTGTAATAGCATGCCTTGCAATGTGGGAATACTATTTTAGAAGGCTGTGCAAGGCAAATAGGAAAACTTGCAGAGACTAAAGGTCTCAGTGACCACAGTTCGTGATTGGTAGATGGCTCCATTGTTTCCAGGAACAGAGACAACCAACACTCCTGGGTGCCTGTGGTGCTTCAAGGGGGGACAATGAAAAAAGAATACTGGATTAGGAGACCCTTGTTTTGATCCAGCATGACTCTTTTTATGATCCTTCTTTCTTTTTTAGGCCATCACCTAAATAAAAACCAAGTCTGAGAGATTAAAAATAAATCTTCTTGTCTTCTTGTGTTCCTTATACCAACCTAGTTTTAACATTTTGAAGAAGATGATGGTTTCTCTACCCTTTAAATAACTCTCCCCCTCCCCATTCAGCTGTCTCTTTCATTCCAGCAGGTCAGACCTGTGGCTCTTTTTGATGAGACACATGCAACCTGACCCCGTGTTCCCCTCTACTTATCCAGCTGTCCCTCCTTCAATTCTCTTCACTGGATCCAGGCAAAATCACTCTGATGAATTCTTTATGCCTGTCACCATACAAGAGGAAGGGCAGGGAGGCTAAAGGGCAGGATATTTTAAACAAGTTTCAAAAAGGATTCTTCGTGCTCTAATAAATTTTGAAATCTAGTTGGGCTTGGTGCAAAATCAAAATAATAATCACAAGCAAATATATCAAGTTGAATATCGTAGTTTTTAAATGTTCTCACTGAACGTTGCCATCTCAAGGGCTTTGTGCTCTGCTTGTTACTTGGCTATTCAAGTTTTCAAGTATTCAAATATTCAGTTTAAATGTTCATTCATTCAATAGATATTCATGCTCCTAAACTCTCTGATAGAAAAATCCCAATTTTGATTTATGAGGATGATGCAATAAAACTCTCCCAAATGTGAGCTGGCATGAGGCATACACTGAAAATTCTGGCAAACTATTGTAAAGATTAGTATGTCTGTTATGGTAAAACCCAAATCTTACTTTTTCAAATAGTAAACAGAAATACAAATCATTGATTAAAAATAACATAATTGAACAAATTGATCAATATAAATACTAAGAGTTGTCTTTCAAAATAAAGGAAAATCTAAGAAAAGGGCCTTGTCTGCCATTGCCCCTGCTGATGGAACATCTTGCCTCCAGAGGTGAGGGTGCCCCCCCCACTCTACTGGCCTTCCAGAAGAGTGTGAAGATCTGGCTCTGCTAACTAGCATGGGGATCTATGAGTGGCATGAAATACTGGGGGTGGTTTTGGCTTGAAGGTGTTCCCTCTGCTTTTCTAACTTTGCTTTTACCTGTGTTTGTAACTCAACTTAAATAGACAATCTCTTTTTTATACAGTTTTGTGATTTTTATCTGTAAACCGCCCAGAGTTACTTAAATAGTGAGATGGGTGATGTATAAATTTGATAAAGAAATAAAAGGAAAACTATAGCTATGTAAACTAGCCATGTTATTTTAAAAGTACAGAAAAGCACCAAGGCCTTCTTAAGATTCTACATAATGCAATGAGATCAATTTTGCCTGGCTGCAATTAAGCATTTTTGGACCAAATCAACTGCACAACTGATGTATGGGATTCAAATAGCCCCACCTCTCATTTTACAATCTATCAATGTGTCCAATTTAATTTTCATAGGGTCATTATAGGTTCCCTAAGATGCATGGCCAATACCATTAGGCTAGTGGTGGGATTCAAATATGTGAACAACCGGTTCTCTGTGTGGATGCTGCTTTCGGAAGTCCATTCTGGGCCTGGGCAAGAAAAAAATTAGCTACTGGTTCTGCTGAAGTGGTGCGAACCGGCTGAATCCCACCACTGAATTAGACTAGAAACAAGAATGTCTAGTTTCAAGTCTCAAGATCCAGAATATTGGGCAACTTCTGTTTTGTGGCTTGTGATGCAGATGCTTGTTCCCCTCCCCCCAAGTTTTTGCAGCCTAGCCAATACAGTAGCTAAGACCATCATGTGTCTGCTACTTGAACTGGATAGGATGAAGTGGGAGTGATGTGCTGAGAACAAATCAGTCAATAAGCATATGGCCAGCCAGACAAGCCTACTTGCAGCAACATGCCTATCTTAGAAATTCCTTCTGTTTTTTTTAATGTACTTTACTATGCAGAAGTTGGTGCTCAATTAGGTACAGT
>NW_015387674.1:213833-231560 GCF_001527695.2 Protobothrops mucrosquamatus
CCATGTTATTTTCGGTTGCCTTTTTCAAGCTTTGGTGTGTTACAAATATTAATATTAATTTGATTGAACAAGAAAGCTAATATTTATTTCAGTAGAGGAAAAGATGATAGATAGATGAGAGAGAGAGGGAAGAGAGAGAGAGAGAGAGAGAGAGAGAGAGAGAGAGAGAGAGAGAGAGAGAGAGAGAGAGAGAGCAGAGTTGAACTGTAGAGTAATTGTTGACAAATGCTTGATTTTGCTAGGTGAGAAGAGTTCCATTGGCAGGGCATTATTGTTAGTCCATTGCATTGTTACTATAGATTTCTCTGCCTCAAGCAATATATTATAAACTTTCTTTTTATCATTTTTTTCAATTAGTAAGGAAGAACAGTAAGGTTAGGATTTCTCTGTCAAAAACTGGAGTTGTAGGATAGATGCCAAGTAGAGGCATCTCCTTAGAAATTAGATGGTGGCAGAAACAAATTCCAAACTAGCAGAGTTGTGTGTATAACCACTGAGTGGTTTTGAAATCTCCAGTCTTTCACCTTTGGGTTCAACCTTGACACTACTGATATATTACAGCTACACTGACATAGGATAGATTTTATTTATGACAAATCCAGTCTAAACATCTGACTGACTATGTGATGAACCATAACAATAATAAAAATAATAATCACCTTGCTTGGAATTGCCTTATATCCTCAGGCACCGAGAATAATAATTCTTAGGTCTTTGGCTAGGACTTGAATAATTAAGCTTTCACCAGTCTTATACTGTGAATTTACTGGAGATTACTAATAATAATTTATTAAATTATTTCTTTATTAAACTTGTATGTTACCCAGCCCTCTGGGCAGCTCACCACTACCAAAGAAGTCACAATAAAACCAATAAAACATAAAAAATAAAGAATGACTCTCACAAGCCAAATATTTCATGGAAAATTGACAATATATAATACATTAGAATCAAAACGAAGGAGGTAAATTGGCTGCATGCAAAAGAGGTACCAGGATTTTCTTTTTTATAAAAATTAAAAAGGCCTCTGATCTCATAAAAAGATTAGTGGACACCTTTATTAGAGTAAGCACACAAAACAGTACAGTTTTTCATTACAGAAAATGAGTCAAGGAAATAAAGTATAGCTAATTCAGATGAACAAGACCCTCAGGCAGACTTTAAAACATGTTAATGCAAACCCTTGGAAGTTATCAGAGGTGATTTTATCACTTCTTGAATGTGTTTCTGAGCTTTAAAGGAGGCATAAATAATTGTTGCTGAAATAAAGAAAATGAATGCAATCATTATGTAGTTTAAGAAGGTTATACATAATTTTCTCTTTTATGATAGTTTTTTCAGGCCCTCTACTATTTTACCCTCTTTTTTTCCACATAAATTCCCCCAACTGGCTAATTTTGCTTTCTAAACTGCTACATTAAATGCAGATTTATTTTGTACCTTACATTTTTTAAACTTAGTTCTCTAGACAAGGCATTAATTCTGGGAAAGGTGGAACAAAAGTAAAGAAGAGGATTCGCATCAGCAATGGAAAAAGACTCAATTAAAATGGTGGTAGTTTGGGTGTTGGAAGTCCTGAAGGACCAGGTTAGGGACAGATTGTCATGGAGAAAAATCTATCTATGTGGTCAGAGTTGACAATGACTTGATGTCACATAATCGATCGATCAATCAATCATCCAAAGATTCCAGTTCTCTTTCAAGAGTTAAGGCAACATACATAGATAGTACACGCTCCTCCCATTTTTCAGTGCAACAGTCCTGTGAGGTAGATTGGACCAGAAAGAATCGCTGGCATAAAGTCATTTTGTTGAGTTTCCATAGCTGATAGAAGGCTTGAACCAGGAGCTCAAGATAGTAATGGATATTCAGTGTTTGTAAATAAATGCTGGGTTTTCTTTCAGCTTTCCTGTAGACTTTGGATACATTATCCATCCATTTAAAACATTAACACACTGCAATGCTATGTGAGAAATACCTATGTGAGATGGGGCAAATAAATGCTGCCTGGGGAATGGTCAGAGAAAAGAGGGCATTGCCCACAGCTGCATAATGCTTAGAGAAAAAGGCTCAGAAGGGACCCTTCCTGGCTTCTCAGACTGTAAAGGAGTCAGTGGGAGATTTGTACTTTCAGATTTGTAAGATTCTTATAATAAAGTAGAATTAACTCATCTGATTATGTTTCCTGTCTGATCTATCTGGGAAGGCTATGTACTTATTTACTTAGGTGTTCGCAGTTCTCTATATCTGATTCCCTCCCCCCAATTCTTTTAAGCACTTGCACTCATGTGGAGATTAGACAAGGTTGTAATTCATTGTCCCAAATGATTGATAAAGGTAAGGAAAGCAACCAATTGAAAGTGTTAGAGTTGAGTTCATATATTCAAATTATCTTTCAAAAGTGAACTTATTACTCTTCTAATATTATGCCTATCTTCATTTTAAGATCTAATATTCTTCACTGTGCTCAAAATTAATTTGAAAGAGCTAAATTAATCAAACACGTAACTTTGTTGGCTATTGCCATATTTTCTTGCTCCATTTAAGGTTTCCTACGTGATTATCTTGAAGCAATTCCCAATTGCCTTGTGCCTCAGTTCCTCCATTTGTTGCCTGCATTTACATGAGTCTGGCATTATTAGTTTAAAGGTCAAAGGAAAATGACTAATGGCCTAAACAGAAAACAATGTGAAGTCCAGAAAATGTTTTTGGGGTGTAATATATGTGTTCGTTCTGTTTCTTAGAGCTATTACTGGGCCAAATACAATGTAAAAGGAAATGTTCTTTCATCTAATATTAACAATTAGAGTTGGGGGGTGGAGAGAAGCCCATTGACCTTAACACGAACAGAACTCAAATGAGTAATAATTTCCTCCTATTTTAGGAAAGCCTTCAATAAATCTATTGTTTTTCAGTTTCATGAGGTTAGGCTGGGTTTCTGGGAAAGCTGATACTGCTTATCAGGTTAATGCCCACCTATTATGATTTCATGAATAGCATCCTCAGTCTTGCTCCTATTTGTGATTGAATTGATATGGTTCTGGGAGAGGGTGTAGAATGTGGAGCTTTCTCAAGCTAGTAAAGATAGAAAAAGGGCTGGTTCACACAACTGAGTATTCAAGGCCTGCAGTTCAGATAATGGAAGTTGGAATTCAAATCAACCAGAATACTCTGGTTTGAAAAGGCTGATCCTCTCTTTGCTCATGCCAGGAAAGGAAAGGAGTCCCTGCAGATTTTACTCTGCTAGGCATGACTGACTGTAGAGACAGCGCTTATCTCCATTTCAAGGCCGTTGAGCCAGCGCTGTCCAAAGATGTTTCCGTGGTCACGTGGCCAGCGGAAGTGGTATCTATTTATCTACTCGCATTTGCATGCTTTTGAACTGCTACTTGGGGAGGAGCTAGACAAAAATAAGTGCTCACCCTGTTGCCGGATGTCAGATCTCGAACCCAGCCTGTCAGCTTTCCAGCTGACAAATCCAGCATCTTAATCATTGAGCCATCATACCACCCCCTTTTTTGCTCATTCCAGGGCCATATTTTATTCAGAGTGATGGAGTGATGTGAGAGATATTACAGATCATCAGATGGGGTCCTGAGAAAGCTCAAGTAGATTTCTGATCTCCCTCAAAAGAACAGCTTCCCCTTCCTAGCTTATCTCACACAATGGCAAAACACATTCCTGCAGGAAAAATAAAATTCCAAAGAAAACTTTTCTTTTTACATACCACAATGTACTGCCTTTTTCTCTATTCAGCCCTCCTTCAAAAATATGCCAGCAACCATAGTCCCACAGAAACATGGGAACATCTTCCTGGTAGTTCAGACCTGCACGTTACATTATTTTCATCACTTTGTGACCTGAGTTGATCAGGAGCATTCAGTTCGGAATGAGACGTTCTTTCTGACTGCTCTTTGGGGTTAAATTGTCCCCTTCATTGTGCAGAAGAAGTTATTCTTTTTGATGTCCATATCAGTCTGATAGATTCTTCTTAGTAAGCACACACTTCTTATTAATATTGCACAGCATAAAGGTTTTCTGGCATTTCAAAACATACATAATACATCTGCACATTGTTCTGAAGCTAGTTACACAAACTGTATTATGTTTAGAGAAGGAAAGGCACAACATTAGTGCCATGTGGACCAGACCTCTACAAGATTTATCAAATCACACTCAAATGTCACCTATTGATGGCTGGAAAGAAGACTCCAGTTCCACTCCATTTGCCTTGTGTTGTGCTACTCTAAATGATCAGAATAACAATTTTGCAACTTTAAGCAATGATGCTTGTTTTCCTCTCTGTTCTTCTTCAGTTTTATTTTGTTCAAGGTATTTTAAGCTGAGTTAATCCACCAAACCAAGTGTACAGTAATGTGATTTGTTTCATTCTGGCTTCTTATGAATGAAGGATCAGAATCTGACTTATTCATCAAGCAACGACTAGAAGAAGCCATGGTTTATCTTTTTCCTCAGTTTGAAAAACAATTCTATTTAGTTTGAGCAAGATTTTATTTATTTATTTAAGAAAATTTATATGACTGCCACTCTCACTCTAGTGATTTTGGATGGCTTACAGAGATTAAAAAATCTCATATAAAAACAACAAAAAGCAATAACCTCCCACACCCCTGGTGACAACAATCAGTCAAACATCAGTCAAACCCATCCCACTCTGGATTTCCCAGGCCCAATGGCAAAAAAAACAGATCTTCAGAGCCTTACAAAATAGCATTAAAGTGGAGGTCAATCTTATTTTTGTGGGGATGAGCAGGGAGGGAGCTATCACAGAGAAGGTCCTTCTTCTTAGTCCCACTAGATGTATCTCCTTAGCATTCCTTACCTCCCTGCTCTGGTAGGTCAGCTGGATGTGACCAGGAGAAGAAAGTCCTTAAATAACCTGGCCCCAAGCCATGTAGGGCTTTAAAGATGAGAGCCAGCACTTTGAATTAGACCTGAAAGCAAATTGGCAACAAACAAGCTCCTGCGCGATAGATGACACATGTGCACACCTAGGCCTGCACAAAACCATGTGGGCAGCTATGTTTTGAACCAATGGAAGCTTCCAGATACTTTTCAAGGGCAGCTCCATGTACAACAGTGGTTCTCAACCTGTAGGTTGGGACCCCATTTTGGGTCGATCGACCATTTCACGGGGGTCGCCAAGCAAGACTGTCCGCCATTTTTTTTGTCCGCCATTTTTTTCCCCTTTTCCGGCGGGTGCCTTACCTCCCTTGGGCTGGGCCAGCTGGTGGTCGGCCTGCTCCGTCTCTGCCACTTGCCAGCTACGCCTCGGCCGGCGCAGGGGGCGGAACCACGCATGTGCGGCGCTCCCGGGCAGGGAAAGTCCTCGACTTACGACCGGTTGGGTAGTCCTCGACTTACGACCGGTTTAGTCCTTGACTTACGACCGGTTTAGTCCTCGACTTATGACCAGTTTAGTCCTCGACTTACGACCGGTTGGGATCGCGGCATTAAAAAGGTTGAGAACCACTGATGTACAACATGTTGCAATAGCCAAGACAGAGGTGACTAGGGTATGAATGGCTTTGAGCAAAGATTGGGGGTCCAGGAAAGGGAATAACTGGCACACAGGCTGCAGTTGTACAAACCACTTGCTCCTTGAGCAGAAGTCATGAATACAGGAGAACTCACGCATTTCACACTGGGCCTGGCTGGGGCAATGCCACCCCATCTAAGACCAGAGATGGCAATTCTCCATCGATCAAAGAATCCCAAACCCAGAGCCATTCTGTCTTGCCAGGGTTCAATTTCACCCCCTTGCTCTCCATTCCTATGATAAGAAGCAATCACATATTTCTCTCACTTGCCTTAACCATGCCAAAACCATGACTTGAAACATCTTTTATCCACTGTGGCCCCATAGCATTGCCTTCATGTTGTCCCCAACCCATGAGTGGAACACCCACAAGACATTTTCAACTGAACCTATACTGAAGTACCATTCTCTCCTTTATTCAGAGACTATCCAAGAACGGCCTCAAACATATGTAAAATCGGTCACTGAATATTTTGGAGAGAAGTCAACATTGGGCTGAGAGAACTAAGACAAACTTTATGCAGATATAATTTTCTGGGGACTCGAGAATGGGTAGCATAGCACTATAATTTTATTCTAGGGAAAGACCTAGATATTATACACCTGGGAGCACAGGGACATCTTGTCTTCAATGCATTCTAGGAGCAATTTTATTTAACTGTGGAACAAACCATTTCTACTGCAACCTTTGTTCTTTAAGATGTTGCACTGGATATTATCCTGATTCACCAGTTGCGGCCTTTTCTGGACCGGGATAGCTTACGCACAGTCACTCATGCTCTGGTCACCTCCCGCCTGGACTACTGTAATGCTCTCTACATGGGGCTTCCCTTGAGGAGCACCCGGAGGCTCCAGCTAGTCCAAAATGCGGCCGCGCGGGCGGTGTTGGGAGGGACTCGTCGCTCCCACGTAACACCGCTGCTGCGCGAGCTGCATTGGCTGCCGGTGGCCTTCCGGGTACGCTTCAAGGTGCTGACNCAAGCGGGACTGGCCTAGGATAATTTTTAAGAGGGGTTTTTAGAGGGGTTTTTAATCATATTTTAATCAGACAAATTTAAATATTTCATTTTAATTAATTTTAACTTTGTGATTGTTATTGGTGTTTTTAATTGATTGTCAGCCGCCCTGAGTCCGCAAGGAGAAGGGCGGGATATAAATTCGAATAATAAATAAATAATAAATAAATTAAAATTAGCTTCAACTCTTGATTGATTGATTGATTGATTGATAGAAAATATTCCCATAATACAACCCTTTATCATAATTACAAAATAGTTCACTATACAAACATGCAAAATTAGTAATAATAGAATAAATGTCACATCCCAAAAACATTGAGAAGTGTACTTCTGACTACCAGCCACAGGATGTTCTGTCATTTCCTGGAAATGATCCATTTTTCTCCCAGAATGCACTAATTTAGCTATTTCAGTCTGAATCAGTATAAAAGCCTACGAACCACTTCCTATTCTGGAAGAAATCTCTGTTTAATGGCTAGATCGAGATGCTTAAGGAGAAAAAGCAGAACTTTTGGGAAACAGATTTGTTTTGTGGTAGCCAGAAAATATAGTTCTAAAACCTAAACAGAAGCAGACAAAACACAAAATGTAGCAAAATTGTCAAAAAAAAAATACCAACAAACTCTCTAGAAGTTTCTTATTAGAATACAAGTAGAAGAAAAACATTGGCCAGTGCTTAAAGTTTATAAAGGAAGTGTAGACAGCTTTCCAGCAGGGACGTGCCATATGTCCTCAGTTCTGATGGCAGAAGCATCAGGAGAAGAGGTCAGAAGGTGATCAAACCAATCTTGATTTCCAAGAGAATGTACATGCTGGGAAAATATGGATGCAGTCAATCTCCTAATGACTATGAAGCCAACAATATAGAAATTACTTGGAGCTTTTTCTCAAGAGTACAGCAGCCCAATTGTCAGAATTCTGAACAGCTCTTTTAGTTGTCACATAGCGTGATTCCACTTTAAGAAGCAGGAACCACCATCCCCAAAGTGCTAGGAAATGTTCTTGTTTCAGAACCATTGTTTGAGTTTCCTGTTGTTATAATTCCTACACAAAGAATTTTAGGTCTTGGCTGCTGGCATTCCAAACCACACTTGGGTTCTAAACAATGTTTCACTCCAAGAATGTTTCCCATATTGGAAACCCATTATCTGCATTTTTATCTGCATGACATATGTCTGAGTATATATTTGTTGCAATATAGACACCATCAGGAGCCTCAGTTTAGCTTAGCTTAGTTTAGCTTAGATTTTCCTTTGGCATTATGTCAGTGACATACATGTGTTGTTTTTTTAAAAAAAAAAATCAGTAGGACTTTCTACTGTTCTTAGTACTGTAATCCTTTGCTTTTCATATAGCATTATTTGGTTTAAGGCATGTTTTAGTTACATTATTTGTTAGAAGTATCACCCTAGCAGCAATAACAATTTTTCCTCTTGTAAATTTTATTAATGATTCATCATTTATATCTTTTTCAACTACATATAGGCTGTGTTCTTAAACCAGGCTGCTTTTAGCCTTGGAGTGACATGTGGAGGACTATAATAATACATTTAATTAATTTTTAAAAAATGATTTAATTAAATTAAAATGCAGTTAATGCTTACCACATATTTATTCACATTTCCACCTTATGTTATATTCAATTTTCTAATACGGCAACTTCTGGAGGATCCCTAGGCAGAACCACATCAAGTCCTGGAGTTACAATCTGTATTTCCTCATTTCAAACAGAAAAGCAACATACAATGTATTCTCTTTTTAAAATATCTCTTTAGACTATTTCTTATTCAGGCAATTTTTGTAAAAAATAAATAAAAGAAACTGCAGTTTCAGATTCACTTCTATTAGCGAAGAAGCCATGTTTTTCTGATTAAATATGAATAGAACTGTGTTATTCTGTTTTTATAAGGTGGGGTATGATTAATCTGTGGAACTAATTGAGGAAACAGGTTAAGACAGGAAAAACAGATTTCTACAATTAGACTTCCTACATATTTGGTGGATTGCGTTCCCCATAATTCCGTCACACTGACAAGGAACTATGGGATCTGAATAAAATTTACCTGAGATTAAATCCCATCCTGAAATATTTTTCTCCTCTTGACACAACAATATTATTTTAGTGCTTTCTAGCCCCAAAAATAAGCTACTTAAGGTTAAAAAAACCCACTTGTTTTTAACATTTGTGCTATGCATTTTTACTGGATGTTATTCCAACAAAACTAGAAGAAGAAAATTTCAGAGATATAATGACAATAAGTAATAAGTACAAAATAGTTTGATAGACAGATCCATTCTCTCTCATTATCTGAAATGGATACCAGCAACCCAGCCTCAAGGTCGTTATATTACAGTTGCATTTTTTAAAAAAACCCAACACATCATAGTGAAATAGAAAAATTCCAGTACTAAACGGCACACAAATGAATGTACAGAATGTGTCCATTCCTGTATCTTAAGCATCTGTTTCTTCAAAAGTCTTCTACATTGTTTGGCACCTACCCAGATTAAGCTGACAGTATTCTGTAGGGAAAGCTGATAGGATGATCCACAAGACAAAGCCTCTGTAGTAATAAACATTACATGTATTTTGTGCACATACAGGAAAGAAAAATGGGTCTTGTAGCTGGCTTGGAATCTGCGGGCTGACAGATCTGGCTGAGCTATAGGCACGCAAACAATGTGAAGAGTTGAAGTTTCTCACAGCAGTCCATGTCATTCATGTTAGCCGGCTGATCAAATGTGGGAAAGAGCGGAGGATTTTTGCAGCTGTACATGAGCATGTGCATATCCATATTCAAAAATGGTCATGAGGATAGGGCACAGCATACCCTTCATTTATTACTATTGTTGTTCATTGGATTACTTTTTGCCTAGCAACTCAGTATGGGAAAAGTTGCATGATTTTGTCTTATGAAACAAATGGCAGGAGATACCTATTAAAGTGCATCAGCAAGACCTGGCATCTGACTGAATATTCCCACCACAATTTCCAGGGTGTTTCTACCCCAGCTGCTTCTTCCTACTAGTTCCATGGTAGTTCCATGCTTAGAAGCTCTATGTGCCAGGCAAAAGAGCAGAATAGAATGTCCATATTTAAAAGCATTTTATATCTCCAGACAAAAGTTGTTCCTTTTCTTTTCTGAGATCCTCTAGAATTATGGAACTGATTCTCTGGAACTTGACTCTTTTGTGGGAGGACAGGAACTCAAGCAGATATGAAACTTTATTGCCCATACAAGCAAAGATAGTGATGACGAACACTTCAAAGATATTATGCTAAACCCTGAGCTTTCAATTCAATTCAATCAGAAGAGAGCTGGAAGGGACCTTAGAGAACTTCTAGTCCAGTGGTTCTCAACCTTTTTAATGCCGCGACCCCAACCGGTTGTAAGTCGAGGACTAAACCGGTCGTAAGTCGAGGACTAAACCGGTCGTAAGTCGAGGACTAAAACGGTCGTAAGTCGAGGACTACCCAACCGGTCGTAAGTCGAGGACTTTCCCTGCCCGGGAGCACCGCGCATGCGTGGTTCCGCCCCCTGTGCTGGCCGAGGCATAGCTGGCAAGCGGCAGAGATGGAGCAGGCCGACCACCAGCTGGCCCAGCCCAAGGGAGGTAAGGCACCCGCTGGAAAAAGGGAAAAAAATGGCCGACAAAAAAAATGGCAGACAAAAAAATGGCGGACAGCCTTGCTTGGTGACCCCTGTGAAATGGTCGATCGACCCCAAATGGGGTCCCGACCCACAGGTTGAGAACCACTGTTCTAGTCCAATCCCTTGCTCAAGCAGGAGACCCTATACCATTTTAGACAAGTGGCTGTTCAGTCTCTTCTTAAAAACCTCCAGTGTTGAAGCACCCACAACATCGTCCGCAAGGAGAAGGGCGGGATATAAATTCAAATAATAAATAAATAAATAAATAAAATCTGAAGGCAAGTTGTTCCATTGGTTAATTGTCCTCACTGTTAGGAAGTTTCTCCTTAATTCCAGGTTGCTTCTCTCCTTGATTAGTTTCCATCCATTATTTCTTGTCTTGCCTTCTGGCGCTTTGGAAAATAAATTGACCCCCTCTTCTTTGTGGCAGCCCCTCAAATACTGGAATACTGCTATCATGTCCCCACTAGTCCTTCTTTTCTCTAGACTGGCCATACCCAAATCCTTCTTCACATGTTTTAGTTTCCAGGCGTTTAAACATATTAGCTGCTCTTCACACTTTTTTCAAAGTCTCAACATCTTTTTTGTAATGTGGTGATCAAACCTGAATGCAGTATTCCAGGTATGGTCTTAGTAAGGCTTTATAAAGTGGTAAATACTTCACATGATTTTGATTTTATGCCTCTGTTTATACAACCAAGGATTGTATTAGCTTTATCTCTCTTTTGTAACAGACTGTTTGCAAACCATTTTCAGGCTGGTCCATTGGTTGTGTTGCTTGTGATTACAAAATGATCTCAAGCTCCTAATTTTCTTCCTTACCATCTCCATCCCTCACACTTTTACAGAATGGAAGAATCTGACAAACAATTTTGGAAAATGGAATACCCAACCACGTGGAATGAAGTCCCAAATAAATGCGATTTCTAATTTGGTTTGCGTTGGAAATTTATCATTCTATCATTAATTTATCATTATTAATACAGTATTGTGATTTTTGCATATTTAGGAAATGCAAGGAGATATATCTCAAGATAAGCAATCAATAAACTGGTGATTTCCTGAAAGTTACAATTGTGCACAAGATTTCTCAATTAAGTTACTATTAGAATACTTAATTATCCTATGCATCTAAAATAGAAACAAAAGGAAGATTATTTGATTACTTCCTGTTCTCTTCTCTTCAGTGAGTCCAGTCTATTTTTTCATGTTTCCCTTCTTTTCCTCAACTAAAGTGGCAGAACTCTGTAAGAAGACACAAATAGCAGTTGTCATTAAATGAACAGGCGGCGACCAGATTCTTTGCAGCAAGTTTGATAATGTTACAATCCTTCCTCCCCTGTGCATTGTTGCAGTGCTGAGCACGCCTTACCTCCAGGTTTATGCCATTTTGAAGGGGGAAAATAAAAAGATGCAGACAGGTGGGGACATCCAACCCTGGGCATTAGAGAGGTAATAACTGCATTGGAGGGATTATAGTGAACAAGAAGTACACTCTTCACTTCGCCACGAACTAGCAAGTATACTTAGGAAAATAAAAAAATATAATTTGGAGAAAAATATTACTATCAGGATTAGCAGACAACTGCTCCATAGGGGGAATGTCTGAATTATAGATGTTCTGGAGCAATACTTGTCCATCAATTAGCCAGGTTTTCTGGATAAGAAGCATTATGAGGTGCTCTCTGTTGTTGTAGTGCTTTGCTTACCCTACAGATATTTTTTTTTTTGCCAGATAGAAGCTCATTCTTCCCAGGCAATAGGGAAAAACATCTTGAGATCCAATCACAACTGAGATAACTTTCAGCTAAATAGTCTGGTGTACTATAAGTGTGTGGTACTATAACATAATCCCAGTCAGAAATCCATGTTAATTCCTCATCTGCTTCTCCACAGTGCACAACGAGGTGATTACAAATTTGGAATCAGTGGAAATCCTTCAAAATGGCTGTTTCAGAGGGAGTAGGAGCCCTTTGTAGCGCCTCTTTCTGAGTAGCTAGAACAGCCACATGTTTCGCAAGGCAACTTCAGAGTTTGCTTCTGTGCATGCAAAGCCACTTCGTTGTTTCTTTTCCCAGGATCTTGGCATGTCCACATATGCAGAGGCAATTGAGAGAGCTTCTGAAGCAGCTGCAATAATGTGGATAAAGATGTGCCTGTTTTAGAAATTTGAGAGGAGATGTCCCTTATGGGCTCTTATCTATTTCCAAGCACTTCTTTTAAAAGATTTGCCTAGCTTCAGTATAGAACAGGTTCCCTAATAGAATGACCTATTTAGTATTTTTTTTCCAGTTCTGTTATCTCTGCTGCCCTCTTCTGGTTGCAATATTATTGGCAGGAAGATTCACTGTAAACTGCACTTGCTTTTCATTGCTTAACATTTAGATTTCCTCTTATATTGTGGGACCACAGATCCTTCTAGTAGTATAAAATGCTTTATACTGCATTAGTGAGGCCACATTTGGAATACTGAATCCAGTCCTGGTCACCAGGGTACAAAAAAGATGTTGAGACCTAGAAAGAGTACAGAGAAGAGCAAAAAAGATGATAAGGCTAAACCATATAACAAATGGTTAGGGGAACTACGTATCTCAAGTCTAATGAAGAGAAGGACTAGGGGTGACATCATAACTGTCTTCCAGTACTTGAGGGGCTGTCACAGAAAAGAGGGATTGATTTATTCTCTAAAGCACCTGAGGGCAGGACAAAATGTAACAGGTAGAAGCTCATTAAAGAGAGATCCAATCTGGAACTAAGGACAAATTTCCTGACAGCAAGAGCAATTAATCAGTAGAATGGCCTGCCTCCTGAAGTTGTAATTTTGTCTCATTCATTCATTCATTCATTCATTCACCAATCTCACTGTCCCAAGTGATTCTGGGTGGAATAGATATAAAAACACATTATAAAAACACATATTAAAATTAAGATTAGGATTAACAATAATGAAATTACATAAATTAAATAAAAAGTTAAAACCAAGAGCACGAATGATATGGGGGTCGACTTTTGTCTCTCACTCCAACAACATAGCATAGTGTGCCCCCATCAAGATGTTCCAAAGGGCAGGGGCCATGGCAGAGAGGGCACTTCTCCTTGACCCCTCTAGGTGGAATTCCTTGACCAATGGGATCTGAAGGGGGCCTCTTCTGCCGGTGTGAGAGTTCCAGTTCCATTGGCTAGCCCCTCTGGTTCCATGCCACAAAGGGCCTCAAAAGTGGTAACCACACCTTGAATTGGAACCGGAAGCAAACTAGCAACCAATGCAGCTTACGTAACAGTGATGTTGTATGTGCCACCTTTTTCACTTTACGTACCTCTCTATATTATTCTGTTGTATTTTCCATAACATTCTGCTGTCTCCAACTTCAGTCCTATATGTTGGTCCACTTCACGCTTAAGATATAGCTTTTCAAATACATTTCCAAATACATTGTGTTCACTCAGTCATTTTCTTTTCTTCAATAACATCAACTTTCTATTTTTTTTTGCTCACCAGTTGATTTTAAAGAGTATTTGCTTTGACATGTGGTGTTGACAATTTGTGTTTTAACAGTTTATAATCATTTTAAATAACAGCCTCAACTGCCACAACTGTCAGTGATTAAGAGGAATGTGAGGCCAATGCTTAAAGCCTACTTATTATCTGTTAAAGCCCCAAAGAGGAAAAAGAAAATACTGTAAATGCCAGCCAAGCTTCCTAGAGACTCATCAAAATTCTGTTAAATGGGTACTTGCAAAAAATTATTCATGGATATGAAAAATGCAACCGTATCCTTCAGCCAGGCATGGAAGATGTAATCTGATGAAATTCTGTCTCTAAGCTTCTCAATTTTATTTGGATAACAGGTATGTTGATATAAAATAGCATGACAAGTAAAATGACAAGCAAGTGAAATCCTCTGTTAATATATACTCATATAGGTATACCTGCTGTATACCTACTACATATTCTGATTTTCACTCTTGTAGGTGGGAACAATGAAGAATCTCTATTAATGGGAACCTTAGGTCAAACAAAATAGATGCCATAGGTTCCCCTATTCCATCTTCTGAAAACAGAAAGGTTTGAATTTATATGCCCCTTGAATCTGACATAATTAAATTAATTTATACTGGTAGTGGAGAACCTATCCATTTGATCATTCTAGCCCATTTGCTGTACTTCTGAACCACAGGAAAAGTTATTAGCTATTGTCCAAAAGATACTCATATGTGAAAAGATGTTGCCTAAAAGAATACCACAATCTGCTTTATTTTGTGCAAGACTCCGGGTCACAAAATAACGACCTAAACACAGGAAGACAGATTCCAAATGAATATTAGGAAAACTCAAAAAGAAGTTTGATAGTAGATCCCCTTTGCTGGTTGACTTCAAACAGGCACTTGATAGCCATCTATTATAGATGCTTTAATTAAGCTTCAGGTTTGATAGCTGCTCCAGCCGTTTCTAACCCTATTATCCCATACTGTGTATGTGTGTGAGAGAGATCCAGTCAATAATAATAATAATAATAATAATAATAATAATAATAATAATAATAATAATAATAATAATAATAATAATAATAATAATAATAATAATAATAATAATNAGAAGAAGAAGAAGAAGAAGAAGAAGAAGAAGAAGAAGAAGAAGAAGAAGAAGAAGAAGAAGAAGAAGAAGAAGAAGAAGAAGAAGAAGAAGAAGAAGAAGAAGAAGAAGAAGAAGAAGAAGAAGAAGAAGAAGAAGAAGAAAAAAGTTAAACTGCTCTGGGACTTCAGAATTCAAACAGACAAGCACCTGCAACATAACACCAGACTTAACAATTGTCGATAAGAAAGACAAAAAAGTCTGGATAGTGGACATGGCAGTGCCTGGAGACAGCGGAATAGACGAGAAAGAACTGGAGAAGATAACAAAATACAAAGACCTACAAATAGAAATAGAAAGACTATGGCAAAGACAAGCAAGAGTAGTACCAATAGTAATAGGCGCCTTGGGTGCAATCCCAAAACAACTGGAGCACCACTTGAACACCATTGGCATTGACAAATTCGCCATTAGTCAATTGCAAAAGGCGGCCTTACTAGGAACTGCTTCCATCCTGCGACGATACCTGTAATACCATCAAACATCCACATCTGCCTATCCCAGGTCCTTGGTAAGGACTCGATAGGTAGACAAAAATGCCAAATCCAGTCTGAACATCTGGCTGACTGTGCGATGATTACTACTACTACTACTACTACTACTAATAATAATAATAATAATAATAATAATGATGTTGGAAGGGACCTTGGAGGTCATCTAGTCCAACCCCCTGCTCAGGCAGGAAACCCTATACCATTTTAGACAAATGGCTGTCCAGTTTCTTCTTTAAAACTTCCAGTGTTGGAGTATTTACCGCTTCTGGAGGCAGGTTGTTCCACTGGTTAATTGTTCTAACCGTCAGGAAATTTCTCCTTAGTTTTAGGTTGCTTCACTCCTTGATTAGTTTCCATCCGTTGCTTCTTGTCCTGCCTTCAGGCGCTTTGGAGAATAGCTTGACTCCCTCCTCTCTGTGGCAGCCCCTGAGATATTGGAACACTGCTATCATGTCCCCCCTCGTCCTTCTCTTCGTTAAACTAGACATACCCAATTCCAGCAACCGTTCCTCATATGTTTTAGCCTCCAGTCCTCTGATCATCTTTGTTGCTCTTCTCTGTACTCTTTCTAGAGTCTCAACATCTTTTTTACATCGTGGTGACCAAAACTGGATGCAGTATTCCAAGTGTGGCCTTACCAAGGCATTGTAAAGTGGTATTAACACTTTATGTGATCTTGATTCTATCCCTCTGTTAATGCAGCCTAGCACTGTGTTGGCTTTTTTGGCAGCTGCAGCACACTGCTGGCTCATATTTAAGTGATTGTTCACTAGACTCCAAGATCCCTCTCACAGTTACTACTATTGAGCAAGGTACCACCTATACTATACCTGTACATTTGGTTTTTCTTGTCTAAATGTAGAACCTTACTTTTTTCACCATTGAATTTCATTTTGTTAGATAGCGCCCAGTGTTCAAGTCTGTCCAGATCCTCCTGTATCTTAAGCTTGTCTTCTGGAGTGTTGGTTATTCCTGCCAGTTTGGTGTCATCTGCAAATTTGATGAGTTCCCCATCTATCCCCTCATCCAAAATTGAGTTTTTGACTCCTGGTGATTGTTTAGACTAGTCCCTGCAATTTGTTGCAAGATTGTGGTTTGCCATTGCCTGCTTTCTAGGGCTGAAAGATAGTGACTGGCCCAAGGTCATCTAACTTGTCTCATGCCTGATGTGGGACTAGAACTCGCAGTCTCCCAATTTCTAGTCAGATGTCTTACCACTACATCAAACTGCTTCTGTCTTGTACAAACCTAAAATTCTCCACCATTTTTCTAGGTAGATATAGGGGAGGGACTGGCTGAGCCAGGAGAGGAATCAAATGGAGACTTAGTCTGAAATCCCTAGGTGGGCACAAAAGAGTGAAGTCCTACTCCCCCTTTGAATACCATTGAACCTTATCTACTCTTACCCAGGTGCAAACTGTTGCTCTGAGAAGATTCCTATGTATGGGCTTGAGCAATAAAACATCTAATTATTCTTCAAGTGTGGGTCTGGTTGTTTGCACCTAATAACAGACAATGTCTCAAATCACTTAATTCCAGTAAGGATTTAATTGATGCTATAAGAAGCCTGAAAAAAATCACAAACTTTTGGTCAGTCTTCCCCACACATTCCCTGACTCTTTTTCAATTAAAGAGGTATAGGTAGTCCTTGACTTACATCAGTTCATTTAGTGAATGTTCGAAGTTGCAACAGCACTGAAAAAAGTGACTTATGACCATTTTTCACACTTACAATCTTTGTAGCATCCCCATGTCACGTGATCAAAATACAGACAGTGTGCAACTGACTCATATTTATGATGGTTGCAGTGTCCCAGGGTTATGTGATCACCTTTTGTTACCTTATAACAAGCAAAGTTAACGGGGAAGCTAGATTCACTTAACAACTGCGTTACTAACTTATCAACTGCAAAGATTCACTTAATAACTATGGCAAGAAAGATCATAAAATGGGGCAAAATTCATTTAACAACTATCTCGCTTAGCAACAGAAATTTTGGGCTCAATTGTGGTCATAAGTTGAGGACTATCTGTATATGAATTCCATGTGCCATCTCTATGGATTGCTCTAACATTCTTTTTTCTTTTTCTTTTTTAGCTAATAAAATTGAGTGGAAATCATTGGGGAAAATACTGATGAATTTGTCTGCCTGATATTAATTCTACCTCATTTGAATTTAAGGCCACTTTCTTCAGAAGTAACTGTCCATCCCTTCAAGGTGGTGGGAATAAATATTTCCCATAAGAAAGCATTTACTTGGAGCCAGCCAAGAAAACCAGTAGCTCCTCCTTATTTGATAAAGGCAAAGGTTGAAGAGCCAAAGTATTAAATGAACACAGTTAAGGATCCACTATTGTTCTGGGCTAC
>NW_015387674.1:232105-236441 GCF_001527695.2 Protobothrops mucrosquamatus
GCTACAACAATTGAAACTCATCAAAACAGAAATTGAGTTGATGGAGTATAGCTACTTCACTATCAACTGCAAAACGGTGGAGTTGAGGTCAAAGTAATCATGACCAATTTTAGCTTTGAAATGCTTGACTATATAATTTCCAAAAGTAATCATGTTTGATACATTATGAACCACTAAGAAAATCTCTGATGGTCAATCTTGTAAGAGTGCAGTGGACCTAGGAAAGAAGGATTTTTTTAACTGTCTTAATCACCATTTACGAATATCTGGTGAAATCTCTATTGTGCAGTGGATAGGATAACTCATAATGGGGATACAGCTATAATGAATGGAGCCTCATTCTTTCTAAAAGACCAGTTATATAACTTGCAAGTCCTCTCAGCCCCAACCCCACTCTTGAATGGCAGGTCACCACAATGGTCCCGGTGCCTCTGCCCAGCTTGAGATGGTTTGTCACTTGCACTCCATTCTGCAAAAGATGTATCTGAACAACAGTTAAAATTAACCAAGATTTAATCACCCCATATTTATGAGTAGCACTATGAACATATTATTAATTCTTCTTGAAAAATAATGGAAAATTACTTTTGTGGAGAAAAGTAGTCTCATACACTTTAAAACAATGGTAATGTTCGCATTTATTTTTGAATCCAGTTCAAGAGATTACAGGTTTCTTAACCTATAACTTCTTAAATAGTTTGGGAACAATATAGCTCAAGGATAGTCTCTGTCCATTATATTGTTTGTGAAAGTGAATAGTCAATCGTTACTAAAAGTTACTCATATGTAAACCCTGGAATTAATCTTGTTGGTGGAAGATACTAAGAATGAACTGAACCTTAGTAGGGCCAAAGCTTGAAAGACCAGACAATGTTACTGATTTTTCCAAAAAAACAAGCAAGACTAAAAGAACTCAATAATTATTTCCTAATACTACATAGGTTATACTTTCTATCATTTTTGGTTGAGTTTGTGAATGTTTTTTAGAAAGATTCTCAGAAAAATATGGGTGCATTTTGATGCATTATTATTGTTGTGGTTGTAAAATATATTTTGCCTTGATTCTTGCAGATCACAAATATATGTGTGTGCATAAACACTCTTTGGTGAATATTTTCCCTGGTATATTTTTCTGCACATTTTCTCTATTATACCTATTATTATGCAATTTCCGCTAATGAATTTTCATTAATCAATCAATCAAATAAATTTTCCATTTGAGCAGAGAAATGTACTGAAAAAGTGAAAGACCTAGAAACACAAGAGAATAATGTTATTCTGATTTGTATACTGGTTTGGCAATGTGAACTATATTAATTCATGTTAAAGTATGAAATTGGTGAACTTGACAGGAAAATTTGTGAGTTCTACATGATTCCTGGTTTCCCAAATTAATATTTTTAAAGAGCGTGAAATGGAAAAGATCAGAAACATATAGAGTCTCCCAGGATGCACATCTACAGAGTAGCAAGGATGCATACTCTTCCTTTTATCAGGAAAAGTAACTCACTACATTATCCTTATCATATTTGTATAGTATATTCGTTCCTATATATGAGCAAGGATGACATAAACCCAATCCAAAACCCATAAACCCCATCCAAAACCTTTGTAAAATACAGCTTTATTAGAAATGAAGTGTATAGAAAGAAATAAGACCAAATTATGTGTGTGTTCAGTTGCATCGTATAGATCTCTAATAACATTGTATACAATTTTACAAACATTGTGTGGGATTTTATAAACAAGCACAAGGTGGCAATCTTTTCTCAGCTTTTCTTCATGTTATTGAAATTATGTGTGGTGCATCAGATCCACACAGATGGCAGTATTTACCCAACGGCAGCAGCAACAAATACAATTGGTTGCTAGCAGGAGGAATTTCAAAACACTGTTTCTCCATGTATTGTCGCAGCATTTTCACTGTTTCCCTCAGAGACTTTCCATGGTTTTATGGCCTATTCAATAATGTCAGAGATGAGGTTGTGAAGTGGTGAGGTTGGGGTTGCTGCCTGCTCTTAAGTAAAGTAGCTGCAGTTATGCACACAGGGTCCCTTCCGCTTCCTTAGGCATTCATCTATCCTCTCAAAAGTGCACTCATAGGCATTCAAATTGGCATTCCAGCTGCCTGGCTAAGTGAGACACACCCTGGTGTTTTCAAGGATGGTCTGATGTCTGGAGGCAGCCTCACCCCATCCAGTCTTTTGAGCTTATAAAAGCAAAAGCTAAGCCAGAGTGGGAAGGGGGGGAAGGAGAAGGTGCAGCAGGAAAGGTGAACACAGACAGTCTACAGATGGGGAAGCAGAGGTTATGTATAGAAACTGACAGCTATTACAAATAGGCAAGAGGACTATCATTCAATTGCCAGAACCATAAGTTAAGGTGAGCTAGAAGACCTCCAAGGTCCCTTCCAACTCTGTTATTCAGTGAGCAGTACATCCCAGTGAGAGTTCTGCCTGGAGCTTTGCTGGAAGCTCAACAGCAATTAAAAGAGGAGCAACTACGCTGAAACAGCATCTCTTCCCAACTTAGTCCAAGAACTTTTGGGAAAAGACAAAGATTGCTATAGATTTTGAGATTTCTGTTTCAACTGAGTACTAAAAGACTGAGTACTACAGATGTATTTATGTGGCAGAATCACCTTGAAAGTCCTTGAAAGCTCTGGAGTTGACCCAGAGCAATAGCCTATTGTGGGAAAGGTTTATGTAATACATGTAATAAAAATATATTACTTTTCACTACAGTGGTGTGAATGATCTGTATGTCTGTACCTGTTTAAGTGCAGATGGCCAGCTTCAAGACACCAGTATTCAAGATACTAATATTCTTAATTTTACACCAGACTTGAATTCCATATTCTTTAACCAGAGCATATCTGAAAGATGATTTCTTCCTGTTCAGAACAAGGACTGTCCTGTCCTTCATAAAGGAAAATAAATTGCAACTCACTGCAATGTCATAAAAAATGCTATGCTTGTGTAGCATTCTCATATAGTACAGTTATTTTTTTCAGGAAACAATTAATTGCATTTAAAAAAATTTAAAATTAAAGATTACTTGCAGGACATACACAATGAGATGACTCATTATGACTCATATCTCATTTAGTAAACATAGTAGTAGATTCTCCCTGATCCTGAACAAAGCTTCCTGGGCAGGTTTACCAGGACTTATGAATGTAAGATACTGCAACATTGTTCTTGATCAGATGCTTTGCAAATATTGGCTTCTGACTGCATTCCAGAACCCGCTCCATCTATTTAAAAGTGAAAGGCAGTATCATGAAAAGAACTGAAAACTATCAATTTTTTCCATCTCTATAGTTCTTGAAAACACTTTTAAAAATCTGCTGTTCTGGACAGTCAACAAAGAGAATCAAGAATATATATCTGTGTAATATCAGCAACATGTAAGACCAACTATCCATTTTCTATAAAATATACTTTCAGATCATACAGAAAGACCGTTCCATTATATAAATTTGCAAGCGTTCAAGGAATATTCTATAGTTCAAAATCCATGTTTCCTTGACAGACTTGATATCTTTAAATCTATAAAAACACTTTTACATTTGCAAAACTTTGCTTCTCTCTATTAATAACCATTAAGAATATAGTAACAGCCTTGTTGATTAGGCCAAAGGACTACCTCCCAGGCTAGCATTCTGATTCCCACAGTGGTAACCATGCGCTTGATGGAAATTCACAACCAGGAGATTCGATTAACACTTGCTCCTGCTGTTGTTTCCTGTGATTGCAAATCAGAGGCAAATTGCTTCCAACTTGAAGACTTTGTGCTGCCATCACAGTAAGTAAGCAATGGTAAGTTTAGCTACCATGAATTTGTTTAATATCCCTCAAATTTGTAGCTGTATCACATTTGCTAGTGGCAAATCCTATAACTATACTCAGTTGGAGAAATGTTTTTTTTAATCAGTCCAGAATCTTTCACTGTTCAATTTTATTGCATAGCTTTAGGTGGTTGTAAGAGGAGACAATTGTACATCAGAAAAAAGATCCTAAAATAGGCATCAGCTGAAGCTTCTGGAGATAGTTTTCTAGAAAAGATCAAGAAGTCAATATTCTGGAAATTGGACGATATACTATAGACCAGGGCTTTTCAACCAGTGGTACGGGTACCACCTGTGGTACATTGGCACCTGGCAGATGGTACGCAACCATCCTAGAAAAGTGGTAGCGGGGGAGGGGAATGAGCTGAACCGGTGGCAGCACCGCACAAGCCTGAGCAAGAGATGGCTGGAGCTGCCAGGCTGTCAGGGCTCAATGGAAGCGCCAGGATCAGTGCCACTTTCCAGCTGATTGGCGTTTCTTCGGGA